>NW_020954590.1:91865551-91935873 GCF_900497805.2 Vombatus ursinus
TAGATAGATAGATAGATAGATAGATAGATAGATAGATAGATAGATAGATGTGTAAAGTTGACTTACATTATTGATTGATTAACATTGATACTTTTGCCTTCTGATTTTTCAGTGGGTAGTCTTTCATATTTCTTGAATTGGCAATGTTTTGCATAAAAAGTTCCTAATTGTCAAAAAAAAGCTGCATAGGCTTCTTCTCCCATTGTTGGAGAGGAGTGGGACCTGTTAGAAATCTGAGGCTTCAAGATTCAAGTGCCACTCCCTTGGCATCAGTTCTCCATGTCATTTCTTGACACATTCTGAAAAGACTATTGACATATAGCCTGGGCGTTTCTGCAGCATTTGGCTGAGGGTCAGTATAGTGTTTGGCTGGGCAGAGTAGTAAAGATACAGCTCCCTGCTTTTCTCCTTTACTGCCTCTCTCCACCCCCCAATACATAAAATGTACCTTTTTTTTAAAATTTCTCTCTCAATTCTCCAATTGGGATGCTCTGCATATAGCAGAATCATTTTCTTTCACCCAAGGACTTTCTTTCACCACATCTGGACTTGTTAAAACCTAAATTGGTAGCTTCTCTGCTATATAACTTGGAGAAAAGCTCCAGTTTAATTAAAAAACAGTTTTGTCATTTCAGTGGAGGTGATTTTGGTGTGAGGATTCATTTTTTTAATTAAAGAAAACATTTTTATTTTCTCAAAAAGCTAATATGGCCTATGACTTGTAATCCTGAGAACAACAATATTTTGCTTGTGTTTTGGGAGAGGGGCTCTTTGGTGCTTGGCTATTCTATTGTTGGAAAGTAATCTTCAAAGGACTGCTGGCTTTCGAATCTGCTCCATATCAAAAATTCTAGCTTTAATTATCAGATTACCCTGCATTTTTCCTTTGTGACTAAGGAGGAGAAAGGCTGAAATGTGCTTATTACTGTGCAAAATACCTCAGATGGCAGGATATGAAATGTTTAATTTTGTGCTAGAAATAAAGGCTGATCAAATTATAGACTCATTCAAACCAGGGAAAGAATTAATGAATCAGGGGAAAGAACCATTAACCCACAAATGGGTTTTAAGATGTCTGTGCTCACCAACCCTGGATTCTTTTATGTCTTTCAGGATCTTTGCAAGTGATGAATAAAACAAGAAAAATCATGGAGCGTGGGGGAGCCACTTTTATTAATGCCTTTGTTACCACCCCTATGTGCTGCCCCTCTCGGTCCTCTATGCTCACAGGGAAGTATGTCCACAACCACAATGTGTACACCAACAATGAGAACTGTTCCTCCCCTTCCTGGCAGGCAATGCATGAACCACGCACATTTGCTGTGTATCTCAACAACACCGGATACAGAACAGGTAAGTGACAGTGGCCTTTGGGACTCAGTGTGTAATGGAAATTGTTTAATTTTCCATTAGCTATTTTCTGTTTTCCTGATCCCTTCAGCTGTTAACTCTCTCTGCCTCGTGAAATGACATTATTTTGTCCATAGCTTATATTTACTCACGTGTATGTGTTGTATCTCCCTACCCCCAGAATGTAAGCTTCTTAAAGGATGGAACCATTTAAGTTTTTCTTTATATTCTTATAACCTAGTATGTTGCCTGGTGCATTCGGGTCATAAAATAAACATCGTTGAATTGAATAAAATCGAATCATCTAAAGACGATTATAATACAATCCTCTCCCTTCTTATAGCACTCTCCCCTTTAATGATAGATGAATGTAAAAGAATATCCTAGGAAGGTATCTTTTGTGGATCTTTCCCCATGGGATCCTGGACCATGTAATCTGTCAGCACTTAATAGGTTATATTTATGGGCAATGATGTTGATTATCATGATGCTAGAGTTGTCATTGACAGTTATTATTAGATATATGTTCAAAATGGAAATGAATCCCAAGAACATTAATAAAGTGATTATTTCCATAATAGGAGAGAGGGAAGGTTACACCTAGAGTCTTATCCTAAGTATATTTGCTCATATTAGTGATTTTAAATTTATGGCACCTTTTATCCAAGGACTCAAATGCAATTTGCAAATCCATCAAACATCCCGGAGGAATTAGTAGACGGCAAGCTTTCTTTTCACATTTATAGCTGAAGGGGAACTTTCAAAAATGGTGACCTGCTCAATGACAGAGTCAAAAGCAGATCTTTAACCACCTAGCCCTGCATCTAGGCACCCAGTTTTATATCTCTTGATGGAAAGCATACAGTTAGATCAGTACCTTTTAACTGTGTAACAAGCTTATAATATGGCCTTTGGTAGCATAGACATAGCCCACAGGTAAGGCCCTGATGATTCTGATACCTTCCCATGCAATCCAGAATCATTGTCTATTGTTTGAGTCCCCATCCTCCTATGGCTACCATAGGCATCTGAAACCAGAAATATTTGTGAAACAGCTTTTGCCCAGACGTGACACATGCCATCAGGGTAGATGAGGCTTAAATATTGGCATCCATTAGGGAAAATCTGTACCTCAACTTACATGAAATTCCCAAGATAAGAAGGGTCAAGAAGATGAACAGAAAGGGACCTGAGCTGGTAGATGGCATCTTACTTACTAGAGTAGTTGTGGTGAGTTGAGAACATTCTAATTATAGTAATAGAGCAGGGGAAGTTCAGAAGTGAAGAAAATATTTGCAGCCAGTGATGATTCATGTTTCACATGCCAGCTGATCCTTTTGAAAAGTTACTTTATGCCAGCTTTCTTCTTCAGCTGCATGCCCATCATCGCTCCTCTACCCATTCAGACATGCAGAGACAGATAGTGTCTTTGATCTATGTAGACCCTTCCCATCCATATCTCACTAACACTTGATTGAAAAAATTTGGGCCTTTGGGCCTTTGGGCCTTTTGACTTGAAGATTAAATAAGATAGGATCCTTCCTTTGAGAATCTTTGAGAATTCATTTAGGGCAAATTGTAAGGCTGCCCCCCTATGCCTAGAACACATGCCCTTTATTTCCACCTATTGATGTCTTTAAAAGCTTAGCCCCAGGTACTATCTTAGCAAGTTTTCTTTGTAAAATTTATTTTTTTAAAAGTTGCATATTAAATTTATAGTTTGTTAAGTCAAGTCAACAAGCTTTTATTAAGCACCTACTACATTCCAGGCACTGTGCTGAGTGCTGAGGTTATAAAGAAAGGCAAAAACAGTCCCTGTTCTCAAGAACATCAAAACCTAACTGAGGAGAAAAATGCAAGCAACTATCTATGTACTATATACAGCATAGATTAGAGATAATCCTCAAGGAAAGACATTAAGATTAAAAGGACAGGGAAATATTTTTTTGCAGAAGGTAGGACTTTAACTGAGACTTGAAGACACCCAGGGAAGCCAGGAGGTGAAGATGAGGAGGGAAAGAGTTTTAAAAGATATATATGTATGTGTATATATAAACATTCCTAATTTCTCTCAACTGAAAGTGAGTTCTTCCTCAAATTTTGCTGGAGCACTTTGTCAGTCTCTCCTTTGCTACAATCAACTAATGAATCAATTGTATTCTTTAAGTTCCTTCTGTGTGCTCAGGCACTGTGCCAAGCAATGGAAATATGAAGACAAAAGTGAAACTGCCCCTGCCCTCAAGGAGCTTACATTCTAATGGGGTAGATTACCTATATACATACACACTCATATACCTATATAAGTATACATAGAATATTTACAAAATCAATACAATTGGTTTGGAGAGGGAAGGCACTAATAGCTGTAGGGAATGTGGAAAGGTATCCTGCAGATGCAGCTTGGTCAGTTGTATAGAATACTGGACTTGTACTAAAGAAGACTTGAGTTGGAATCCTGCTTCAGACGGTTGAGTATTCCTGGGTAAGTCATTTGACCTCTCTTAGCCCCAGTTGCATTATCTGTAAAATGAGGATAATCATAGCACCTACCTTACAGAGGTAGTGTGAGGAACAAATGTGATAGATATATAAAGTTCTTAGTAAACCTTAAAGGGCCACTTAAATGTTATTATTAGAAGATATACTTGATGTATGTTTTGAAGGAAGTTGGGAATTCTCTAAAAGAGTCAGAGAGATCATTCCAGGCATGAAGGACAGCCAGTACAAAGGCAAAGAAAGACACAGGAAATGGAGAATCTTGGGAGAGGATCAACAAGCAAGTTAGGATGTACAAATTGTAGAGAGTCGAAAGAGGAGTAATGTGTAAGGATATCAGAAAAGTAGGAATAAGCCAGATAGTTAAGAGCTTTAAATAACATACAGTGGGATTTATATCTGATCTTAGGGATGATAGGAGGCTCCTAATACATTCTACCCTGTATTATACTTCCTTGTGCACATATACATCCCCAGGTAGATTGCAAGACCCTTGAGGTCAGATTGTGTTATTTTTCATCTTTATAATTCTGTTGTCTTGAACATAGGAGGTGCTGCTTGAAAAGTAAATGTTTAGCAAATGAACAAGGGATTGAATCAAACTGTAGTTTGAATGACTGGATTTTGTCAAACGATCATTAGAAGAATTTAGTGCTCTTGCCCAAACACACAGATTTGGATTCAGACAAGCCTATCCTTGGGTAGACCCGAAACAGCCTTCTCTGACTGATAGTGCCTTCTGGAGATTCATGCCTTTGGTCCCACTTTAAGGTACTCTGTTTAGATGAGGTAAGCAATAAAGGTCCCCAGAGTGATCATGATGCTATGCCAGACAACAAAAAAGTGGGATCTTTCTTCTAAAATAAAAGATATCCTTTAAGGAGAATAGTTTTCCAAATAGTTGGAAAAGCAGCAATAAAGAAATAAAGGTATAATATGCAGTTGGGGAAAATTACATTAATAAATAAAAGTGGAATTAAAATTTAAAGACTCTAAAATGGCAGCAATTTAGATCCACTTTGTCAAAATCCATCTTTACTGAAAAAAAACAATTAGGAAATAGTGAACTATCTGAGGAAATAATATTTATCTATCAGAAACCCATTTGAAAATACACAAATCAGCAGATCTGAGTGATGAGCATCTTAGGAATTAAAAGATTTAGTGACCATGTATTGAACCAGCAATTGTTATTTATTCCTGAGAAACCTGAGTTTAGAAAAAGTCATTGTTGAGCAGATTTATTTTTTAAAAAAATGAATGTATTATTTTGCAAATTGGAGTTAAAATTAAATATATTGCCCAAATTAATAGAGAAGTATAACACATACAAATATACATCTAGCAGAGGGCATAATGAAACATTAAAATTGTATAAGAACAAAGACCAAGAAGCAAATTATTAACTAGGCTCACTTGGGAAATATCCAGAGGAATTAGAGAAAATTAATTATATTAATACAATGTCCTATCTGCCACTGTATAAGATGATTTATTGAGCCAAGATTTGTGGTTGGTTTAGTAATACCATGAATGTTTACAAATTGTTCTTGGATAACAAAACTTTAAAAATGCTTAGATTTTTCAATAGAAGGAAAATATTAATATGTCTAACTTTATGACAGAAGAGTTTGGGGTACTTTTTTACAAGAGAATTCTATATCTTAGTAAGTGAAGTGAAGATACCTGAGTTCCAATCCTGGCCCTGCCACCAGCAGGGATAAGTACAATTAAAGATCTAAGGCATCTTAGAACCAATCTATTCCAAACCCATCATTTAACATGTGAAGAACCAGAGATTCCTTGAGGTCAAGTGACTTAACTAGTCCCACAGCTGATTCATGAACAACTGTTCCAGCACAATAATAATATAATCACCTCTCCACTGCATCTCTACCACCCCATCTATCATCTTGCATCCTCTTTTTTAAGGGAATCATGTAATAACATACCAGAAGAAAAGATGATATGGAAGGGTGAAAAAATAACATACTAATGAAATTTTCAGGTAATAAATTAGGGTGAATTTCTAATACCAAGTAAAGTAGACCATTTCTAAAATATACCTAGAAATCTTGGTAGTATAGATGGGAAAATGAAATTCATCCTCAAGGAAAATTTACACACCCAATGCATTCTGTAGAAAAATAACTAGAAATGCAGATAATCAATTTCAGTGATCAGCCAAGGAAACTGTAATGTTAAAAAGTACCAAGTAGTTATTAAAAATTAGCCCACAGTGTCCTATTTCAAGAAAGCCAACATGATTTTAGGCTGAAAATATAGTGGTACAGTGTAATATGTAGAGGCAAAAGTCTCTCTCCATAGATGTTTGGTGAGACCATATCCAGAATATACAGTTCATTATTTTAAAATACTTCATTAATAGAAATATGTAGAAAAACTAGAAGTTCAGAGGCAAAGTTCAAAGATCACTAAGGGGCTTAAGGAATAATTTGTATGTGATGGGCTAAAAAGACTAGGTTTTTATAATTAAGGTATTAAAGTAGAGTTGGTTTAAAAGCCTATGGCATCTAAATGGGAAAAAAACAGTAAGGAAGGAGAGGAATTATTTTACATTGCTACATCAAGAATATAGCTAAGAGCAATGGGATGGAATTAACCAAAGGAAAATGTCAGCCAAATGTAAAAGAATCTCCTTGCATTAAGATCTGTTAGATGGTTAAATCATCATTTTAAGAGAATGAACTGTCTTCCCTGGGAGATATGTTTCTGTGAATTGGTATAAAGCAGAATAGAAAGCACCTCAGAGAATTGTCCTGAAGTCCCTTTTAGTGTGGCTGGCACTGTAGCTTAGATGATATAACAAGATAGGTCTTTGATAGCTGCTTCTGCACATGGCCTGAAATTTCTGCTTGTGTCTCAGAGTTAAACTGCATTTGGTATGAAATGTAAAAATATCTTTTGCTCCTTGTGCTCCTTGTGAAATAAAGTGCATGTGTATTGGGGCTGGGCAGGAAGATGGGGAGAGCTACTCTGTCCTTTATATAAAAGGTCACCTTCAGCAATTTGGGAATTAAGTACTGAACAATATCTGATTCAAGAGCCTGTCTTATTGTGAGGATACAATTATATGCATCCAGCGTTTTATTTACCCTTTTTTCATCACCCTCATTTGACACTATTTATCTTAAAATCACAGTCAAGATTTGATGCCAGCAATACATGGAAATCTGGATTATGGTAAATTAGATTAATCATTCACAACATCAAAAAAGTGTAATTTCTTCAGTATGAGAACTTGCATCATACAGATCCCAGATCACATCCCGTCTATAAATTTTATTTGTAGCAACCGTCTATTAACCAGAATACTTAACCAGACCACCAAGATTCATCAAGATTGTCAAATTCAACCAACAATTTAACAAATATTTATTAAGTGAATTCATGGATTAATTTGAAAAACATTTATTAAGCCTCCACTCTGCACTAGGCATTGTGCTACAGTGGGGAGAAAATGAAACAGATTATATTCTATTCAGAGAATACAGTGTGTTAAGTAAGTAAATACAAAGTATACACAAACCTACACAAAGTAATTTCCTAAGGAAGACACTGTTAACGACTTAACTGGGGAGATCAGGAAAAGCCTTGCAAACTTGGGATTCTGGAAGGTGGAGGTGATTGCCAAATTAATATTCCACTTCTCAGACACGGATGTTTTCCATGCAGAGGACCTAGCAAAAGCTGGGAGCTGTCCACAGCTGAAACTTACTTAGAACAAGGCGGGCAGCTGGCACAATGCACCAAATCTAGAAAGAACATCAGTATGCTCACTTTTTTGAGTGAATCAAATTGTATCTTTGAACACCTTCATCCTTTTGGCCCTTCTGCAGCATTTGACCCCTGCTTCCTATTCATGGCTGTACTTCAGGGCTCTGTCTTGGACCCACTTATCTTCTACACCTATTCTCTTTCTCTTAGGTATTTTTTATACACTCATTGGCTTTACTATTGTCTCCACAAAGACCACTGCCATATCTATTTATAAAGCGCTGATCTCTTTCCTGAATTTCAGTCCCACCTCACCAAATCTCAACATGTCCATGGAAGAACCCATCTTTCCCTCAAAGCAATTCCATCTTTGCAGCTCATTTAATTCTGTTAAGGGGACTACCATCCTCCCAGTCACCCACCTTCAAAACTCAGGAGTCTATCTTGCCTCTTCCTTCTCATTCATCCATCATATTCAATCAGTCACCAAGTCTTGTGAATTTTACCTCCATAATATCTCACATCTATCCCTTTCCATCACACAGTCACCACTGAAATTCATGGCCTCACAATCTCTCATCTGAACTATTGTAGTAACTCCATAATCAGTCTCCTCATTCCAGTGTCTCTCCTCTCTAAACCATCTTCCACACAACTGTCAAGCTGATATTCCAAAAATGCAATTCTAACCCCCTAACTCTTCTCAAGAAGCCCCAGTGGCTTCCTATTGCTTCCAGGGTAAAATACCAACCCTTGTGTGTGACTTTGAAAGCCCTATACAATCTGGCTCCAGTCTCTCCCAGCTTATTGTACATTACTACCCTTTATGCACTCTATTCCAGACAAACAGGCCTATTTGTTATTCCTTCTACACTGAGTTTTCTTTTCTGTCTCTGTGCTCTTACACAGACTGCCCTCCATATCTGGTATATACTCCCACCAGAATCTGTAGCTTCCTTCAAAACTTAAACCAAATTTCACTTTCTATAAGAAACTTCTCTAATTTTTAATGCCCTTTCCCAACACCAAATATTTTGTATTAATTTTCTGAGCATGTGTTGTTTTCTTCCCTCACCCTCCTCACATTAAAATGTAAGCTTTTTGAGGACAGGGACTATTTAATTTTTGTATATGTGTTACCTATATTTATTATGATATACTACATATATAATAAGTTATTGTATATTATATGTCACATATATTATTACATATTTTTATTATTATTATTATTATTATAGTGCCTGGTATGTAATACCAGGCTAAATAAATGCTTGTAGAATAAATGACCTCTTTGTATGAGCACAAACCTTTTTAGAGAACAGATTTCTTCAAAATTTGTCTGACATTGGTAATTGTTTTCTGTTTGCCCCATAAATCCTATTGACATCAAATTGACATCTCATTTTTCTGAAACCCAGACCCCACCGCTTCTACCTCTGACCCCTGGTTGCTTGGTATCTCATGATACTGTGTGGATAAAAGACTGTATCCCCTGAAGGGCCTATGTCTTCTGACATTGAAGGGTTGTGATTATGGACTGTCCCACTCAAACTAGGTTAGCGGACTAGTACCACATCCTTGGTGTATTGAATGCTATGTTGATTTTTTTTAATAAAAGTATGATTTTCAATCTAACATTTACTGATAAGAATACTCCCTCTACCATTGGAGGCCCACACCTCAAGCACATAAAGAGTTGCCTAGAACAGTAAGGGAAGAGGGGAGGAAAGAAGGAAATAAGCATTTATAAAATGCCTACTATGCTAAGCATTTTACAAATATTATCTCATTTAATCCTCACAACAACGCTGCAAGTTAGATGCCATTCTTATTCTCATTTTACCGTTAAAGAAACTGAGGCAAACAGAAGTTATGTGACTTGGCTAGGGTCACACAGCTAGTAAGTATCTGAGGCCAAATTTGAACTGAGGTCTTCCTGACTCTAGGCCTAGTGTTCTATCCATTGCACAACCTAGCTGCCTCACTGCCACTAAGAAATTAAATGACTTTCCTAGGTTCACATGGCCAGTGTGTGCCAGTGGCAGGACTTGAACCCATTCCTTCTTGACTCTGGGAGTCTATCTTCTCCATGATGCTGTCTCTCAGTGCACACTTATCTTTTATTAACCAATTTATCTTACTTTCTTATGTTTACTTCCTCTCTTGTCCCTTTATCCATGTTCATACTGTTTCCTGCTCTCCTCATCTCCATTTATGAAAAATCATACTCATCTTTCAAGATTATCTCAAAGGCCTTCTCTTTCATGAATCCTTTTCCTGATCCCCTCCCCCAAGCTATATGTCATCTATCCCTCCTTTGAACCCTAATAGCATTTTTGTAGATATCTTCTGTTGCCATTCTCCATCCTCCAGAACAGGTCTTTGTTTACATGCCTAATATCCCCCCTCAGTATTTGTTTACATGCGTAATCTCCCACCATGTACACAAACATACCACACTGACATTAATGGAAGACACTCTGTCTTATTCGTCCCACAGTACCTCATACATGGTAGGAGCTTAATAAATGTTTGTTGAATCATGGAGTAGAGAAGGAGAAAACGAGTGAAACTTTAAAGTCTGTCATGAAGTATATCACTGAAGTCAAAGTTTCTCTCAGAGTGTAATTGCTGTGTGTTACTTTAACTTAAGTTAGGCACCTTTTAAATTAGTTCTAGTAAAATTTTGCTGCTTTAAAATAGTAGTAGCTCAGTTGGGGAACTATGAGCTTAATTATACCAATATGAAGCCTAGCTCTGGGTGCTTTCTTCATTTTTCCAATAGGAAAATGACTGTTGCATTCTCAGTCTTTCAAAGTAATAAAGTTTTGCAATTGTGATATTACTTTGCTATGTCATGTTAAAATGAACTCTGCAATTTCTTGCCATTTCTTAATAAAATGATAATTTCATATTACTTTGCCTTTGTGTGACTGGTAATTCCATGTGAGAAAATTAACATTCCTCCCCATCCCCCTACACTACAGCTTTCTTTGGAAAATACCTCAATGAATATAATGGCAGCTACATCCCTCCTGGGTGGCGAGAGTGGCTTGGATTAATCAAGAATTCTCGTTTCTATAATTACACTGTTTGTCGCAATGGCATCAAAGAGAAGCATGGATTTGATTATGCCAAGGTAATTTCCAGACCCTTTGACACAACATCAATTATCTCATTCCTAATGGCGGGAGAGAGAGAAGCATTTTCAAAGAGTTTGCCCCACCTATATTGCATTTTTTTTTCCTTATAGTGAAACTTAGTAATTTTAAGATTATTTTGGAATAAAAGTAGGGAAAAGCTCCAAGGAACACTAGTTTTGCAAGTTTTTTTTTTTCTCCTTATGATTAGGAGAAATAAATCTTTAATAAAAGTATAAGGAAAAGTACTGACATTTAATTTTTCCATGGTTATTCATTTTATTCTGTAGAGAACTTTTTTTGTATAAACAGCAGCTTACTTGAGCTGTTCTTCATTGCCAAGGAATTTTGTCTGTGAAGTCTGAATTGGAAAGGAGATTAATAAAAGAAAATAATACTTTGCAGACAGATCACTTTTAAGGTTAACAAAACCCATCGCATTCATTATCCCATTTGATCCTCCCTAAAGCCCTAGATAATTAAAGTATTATTATCCCCATTTCAAAGATAAGTGAACTGAGGCTCAGAGAGGTTAACTAACTTGCCTGTGGTCCTTTAACTTGCTAGTGGCAGAATGGGGACAGAGATGTAAAACAATCAAGGACTGGGAATCCACTCTCCCTGTTTTCATTCTTCACCACAATTGGCTTGTGCCATATAGGAGGACCTATGCTTTGCAAGTATCCCACAGGATTTGTTACTACGAGCCAATTCTGGGATTTCCAAGGTGCCAAAAAGGGATGTAGTATATGACTCATCAGTGACAATAAATGTGTTTGAGCTCAGATATTTGAATGCAAGATCTGACCTGCAATTTTGCAATGATGGTTCCTAGTTTGCTGCCCCATATAAGGGTGAAATGATCACACTTGAAAATCAAGGAAAAAATATTTGAACCTAATCTGCAAAATTGTAATTGGATTCAACCACATTTGCCATTAAAGCCTCTTTCCCCTCCTAGTCATGACCATTTTCTTCCTCACTAGGTTGTTGAGGGTTTTTTGTCAAATATTGCCATATCTAGCATTTAGAGCTAAAAGAGACCTTGTGGGTCACGTGGTCCCCCCTCCTCCTTTTATAAATGAACGCAAAAGGAATTTGCCCAAAGTTACACAGTGTCAGAGCAATGATTTGTATCTATATTCTGATCAAATCCACCACCCATTCCAATTTACTATGTTGTGTCCCCAAATATCAAAAATAATCTGAATCTCCCAAATGAGTCTAACTCTCAAGAGAAAATAAAAATACACTAGAATGGGAAGGTGTGGTCCACTTATCATATTTTAGAATTGACCTATTTGAATATAGATGAATTTGTTACATTGTAGCTTTTACAATTTCTTGAGCCTCCAGAAACAATGTCAACTGAATGCTCAGTTCTTTTTATAGTTATAGAATTTTAGAGCTGGAAAGGACCTTAGAGATTACTTAGTTCAAGCCCCTCATTTTACAGTTGAGGAAACTGAGACCCAGAGAGAGGGAAGTGACTTCCCAAGGTGATACATCTAACTACTGACACAATTAGGGCTCAGAGAGTACTGGAACTAAGTCCATTAATCTATACCCTTGTATTTATTATCCATGGGAGTGTTTTTCATGTTCATTGCTCAAGTTATTAACCTTTACCTCCCTGTTGTTCTGAAGAGTACAAGGTAATCACCATTTCCCCCAAAATATTAAATTAGCATGTCTTTCTCATTATTGAAGCAGATTAAATGTCAAAGACTACTGTGTCAAATAAGACTGTTCCATGGTGAGGGAAGGAATGAGAATGACAGAGAGTGAGGAAGAGCACAGCTGGTTGGCCTGTCCCAGTGCTGACATGTGACTCAGATGCTGCCCCCTCAGGCACTGCTTTTGCAGCTGTTCAGAACCTTGAACCCACAACATGTGATTAGTCATGCCTGGAAGTGTTTGAAATTGTGAACATTACCCAGGCACTTTCTCAATGAAGCTGACACTAGAGTCCTCCAGGCCAGTCATGTTGACCTAGGGAGGCAGGTGGTTTAATTTAAGTTTCCACCTTTTCTTCCTTCTCTTTTTGATTTCATTTCCTCTTTCTTCCTTGTAGAATTTCATTAGCCACCCTGGTTTTGAGTTGAGCCATTATATTAACAAGTTGCAGCTCTGCTCCTGGCAGCTGTCCTGCTTTATCTGGGCAGTTAAAAGGGCAGGATCAGCAGGAATCAGCCACATTCAAATGCACATAGATGTTTCAATATAAATCCATTGATTAAAAAAATATATATAACAGCGTTTTCCCTGGATACCTGTATTTTGGCAGCCATTTTGCAATAGTGATTATTGTGTTCCTCCCAGACATGTAAGATTAATTCAAAAGGAAGGAAAGTTCTTTTTTTGGTGGGGGGCAGGGGGGGAGGTTCTGTAAATGTGAATTAGTAGTGGATATGGGTGGTTTCCTGCACTTGGAGCAATTAATTACTTGTCAAATTATTACATTAACGAAACCCAAGAATGAAATATGTATCCGGTGTTTCATAGCTAGAAACATTTGTGTTGCCAATTCTGATAACTATCTTAAGTAAATACAACCTTTTTTTTCCTTTTCTGATATCTAAATTGTATGTCTCCATAGGGGATAAAAATGATTGTATTTGTATTATGTATGTTGCCTAAGTAAGGGTGTATTATGTACTCATTCACACATGGATGTCCTTATCTAGCAATTTTCCACATAATTTGACCATGTGGCAAGTGTCTTTTCTGGAAGAGCAGCTATTTCCCCAGGAGGCTTGTTTGTATTTCTTCCTTTAGACTATAATTCATTAACAGAATTTCTTCTGAGGAAGTCAGGAGGAGATTGTGATGTGCTTGATATCACCCTTTTTGTAATTTTTGTTTTGTGTCAAATGTATGTTTCAGGACTACTTCACAGACTTAATCACTAACGAGAGCATTAATTACTTCAAAATGTCTAAGAGAATGTATCCCCATAGGCCCATAATGATGGTTATCAGCCATGCTGCACCCCATGGCCCTGAGGATTCAGCACCACAGTTCTCAGATCTCTATCCAAATGCTTCCCAGCACATGTAAGTAAAATAAAATCTGGATTCTGACAAAACAGGACACTTGCCATTGCTTCACCTCTTCCCAACCCCGACCCTCTCTAGGTTCCTTTCTGCACTGCAGGTTAATGGGATGAGAATGTGGGGCTTACTCACGAGAGGAAGATTGAACTGGGCCCAGATAAATAGCCTCTAGCAACCTGGAGCAAAATTAAAGGGCCATATGTAGTATTGGAATTATGAGAAGTAGTTCCAATATTTCAGGCAAACTACATGTTAAGGGTAAGAAAGTTCACAGAGTTCCTAAGATGTTTCATGGGCTATTAACAATTCATTTCTATGTTCTTGTTCAAAGAGGCATTAAACAAAATCAAAGTGGCTATGCTCTTCACAACAGCAGACTTTATCTTGATATGATTATGTGAACAAAGGTTATTAACATTTTGGTTGCAACTGTTCAACTTGAGTTTTTTTCCCTTAGAGCTCTTGGGGTGGGGGAGGGGGAGAGACATTGGAGGAGAAGAGGAATTAGGGGAATATGGTTTTAAAATAAGAAGATATTATTTTTAAAATAATTATGACGATAACACCATCCACACAGAATTTTAAGATTTGTAAAATATTTTCCTCACAACAACCCTGTGAGATAGGTAGTGTAAAGATTATGGGATCATAGCTGGAAGGAACTGCTAAGTGATCTGCCTAAGGTCATACAGGTAGTAAGCATGTTGTGTCCTCTAACTACAGAGCCAGTGTACTTTCCATTTCATGGTTATTGTTCAGTCATTTCAGCTGTGTCTGACTCTTTGTGACCCCATTTGGAGTTTTCTTGGCAAAGGTACTAAAGTGGTTTGCCACTCCCTTCTCCAGCTCATTTTGCATATGAGGAAACTGAGGCAAATAAGGGCTAAAGATTTTCCTAGGGTCACATAGTTAGTAAGTGTCTAAGGCCAGATCTGAACTCATAAAGGTGAGTATTCCTTATTCCAAGCCCAGTGCTCTATTCCATTACCCATTGCAAGCCCATTGCTCTACTGCATTATTCTGTTTCTATTTTGCAGCTGAGGAAACAGACTCAGAGAGGATAAGTTACTTGGCCAGCTAAGTATTGTTTCATTATTTGTATCCCTAGCAACTAGCATAGAGCCTGCCCTGTTGTATCTGATTAATATATTCTTGCTGATTGATTGGCCGTTTAACTAGGGAAAATGAACCTAGACCCCTATACTACCATTCAGTGCTCTTTGCACTCTTAACATGTTGCCTCCCTTTTTTATAGGAGGTAGGAGTGGTTGGGCAAAATGTACCAAAGAGTTGTGCTGTTCAAACATCTTTTCTCTGCCCTTAGGTGAAGAGTCTTTGATCCAAATCTAATTTTGCTGACTAGTTGATGGAAAGGTACAGCTTTCTTGGGAGCACAGGCATTTCTATACTTATACTATTTGGCACATTTTCCTTCCACCTGTTGTTAGTAATATACAATCTTCAATCTAGTCATAATCTTTTACTGACAGCCTATATAATTTGGGGTGAGAATACAGACTGGCAATATGTTGCACGTAGTATGTAATCAGTACAAGATATTTGGAGGATGAATGTTGTTTTCCTTAGAATTATAATTAGTCCAGAGCATAAGGAGCTTTGTCCTAAGGTGATGATAGCTAAGAGTGGGGAAACATTATTGCTTCCCATGGTGCCATTTCTGTTTCTCACCTCATAGCCCTCTGCTGGCCCATCCTGCCATGTGGCATGACTACTCTCAAGTTATCACTCCCAGATTCTGAGCTCCTCACCAAATTTTACCCAAGAAAAAAAATCCTCACTATAACTCTGACCTTCCTAAATGCCCATGGTCTATTGACTAATGAACAAGCTCTTGGATTCCTGCCCTGATTTCCACTTAATACCCTGGACAGGAATATCTCAGAGAAAACAGAGTGATTTCTATTGGCACTCTGGTTTGTCAGTCTTTTTATCTCTTTGTTATTTTGTGTTCCTATTGTGTAGATTATTATTATTAATTGGTCATTGTTAGGTGATTAATTAGTCATTGATGCTTTAAGTTACAAGGGGAGGGGAGCAGGGCACAGCTGGACTGTTTGCAGTGAAGTTTAGAGAGTAATTCTGTCTTTCCTCAGGGACTACCTTTTCCCCATCTTTGTTCACATTATTTTTTAGTTTGTGTGACCTGCATTAAGGCTTTGAATTTTAGTATTTTATGACTTCTTTTCTTCCTTAAAGACATTGCATTCCTTTATCATTTGCTGGTGTGTCACATTATGCATTAGGAATTTCCCTATGAAATGGTTTAAATATTTTTTTTCTTTTAATTGAGTGATGCATTACATTCACCACAGGGGCTCCCTAGTCAAAGAAACCCTGTGGAGAAGCCTTTTGTAAAGCAAGCGATCCTTTTGGAATGTCAGGAATTGCCCATTCATTTTGGATTTTTACACATCCAGGTTTCTTAAAGTGGGACACACCTCTGTTCAGTACTGTTCCTAGAAGATAATATACTCCTTTACTGATAGATCTATTAATTCAAATGTTACATTGATTTATATCTTGTTGACACTAAAAAAAAATTTAACATGTTAATAGCCATGCTTCCCCTAAAGTGCTCCTCCAGTGCCCCATTGTGGTGTGGAGGTGACTGACCCTGGGTTCTCAAAGGTTATGAGCAGAGAGCACAAGTTCTGACAGGTCCTGCGCAGATGAAAAAGTCTTCAGGTACAGACTACCTTGGGAAATGATGCAGTAATTTTACCTGATGGCCAGGCTAGCTCACTTCAGGGGGCTTGATTACAAGCAAGTTAGTTGTCAAGTGATGAGTGTTTTCAGTCACAGGAAATGATTACCACCATCTACTAAGACTAGGGGAGTTCAGATCTATATTAGTGGAAGGAATACCTCCACTGAAGTCAACAATTATTTAAGCACTTATTAAGATATCTGGAATTGTGCTAAGCACTAAAGATACAAAAGAAAGGAAAAAAATGGTGTCTGCTCTCATGGAGCTCACAGGCTATGGGCAAGACAACATGCAATCATATACATATATATACATACACAAATAACTTGTATGTTGCTTATTGTGTGTGTATGCATATATTGTGTGTGTGTGTGTATATATATAATACACACACAAATGTGTGGGTATACACATGTATCTATATTTGTGTATATGAGGACACATGTATCTATATTTGTATATATGAGCAAAAACTATGTACAAATAAAATGTATATATATATATACCCCAAAATATGTCTATTTATATTTGTATATCTATGTATACATTTGTGCAAAAATCTGTATTAGAGGAGACAAATGCAAACAAGTTAAATATATATTTGTATATGCACATACATTCAAATATATATACATACAAATATATGTGTATATATACAAATACATTTGTATTTATGTACATATGTACAAATACATGTATCTGTATCTTCTTTGTACATGGTACATATATATAGCTATCTGTATGTTTATACATGTATATATGTATATATACTATATGTGTATATACTCTAATATATGTGCATCTTGTTTGTACATAATTGTTTGTATGTTGTCTCCCCCATTGAACTGTTAGCTCCTTAATAATAGGAACTATGTTTTTGCCTTTCTCTGTATCCTTCACATTTAGCACAGTGCAAGACATACTGTACATACTTAATAAGTGCTTTTTTAAAAAAAATTTTAAAAGATTTTTTTTATTTATTTTGGCAGTTGGGGTTAAGTGACTTGCCCAGGGTCACACAGCTAGTAAGGGTGTCAAGTGTTTGGTCTGAGGTCAAATTTGAACTCAGGTCTTCCTGACTCCAGGGCTGGTGCTCTATCCACTGCACCACCTAGCTGCCCCAATAAGTGCTTTTTAACTTTAGGTATTCCCTCCAGTAATGTAGATCTGAACTCCTTTTGGCTTAATAGGTGGCATTCATCATTTACTGGGGGTGGAAAAACTCTTCACCTGGTAACTTACTTGCTGGTAATGAACCTCCCTGAAGAGAGCTAGCCTGGCCATCAGGTATCAGTCATACAGTCTTTTCCCAGGCTGGCTGATATGTGTGCATATATAATGTGTGTATGCATGTATGTGTATATGTGTATGAGAGAGAGAGAGATCAAATCACAGACCTTAGATGAAAAATAGCAATCATGAAGTGTAATATTAACAGTAATATTAACTCTTAGAAATGACCACAGTGAAAAGACTTACGAATTCTTTCACTTAGGATTCACATTCTTTAGCTGCTCAGCTTTTCCATCTCATGTAGGATCTTCTTTTTTTTTTTGAAGTACAGTGGAATGATCTCTGAGGCTGGAGTGAACACAGGGTTTTAAACCTTGCTTTGCCTGTGTAAATAACTATGAACAAGTTGCTTAATCTCTCTGTGCCTCAGTTTTCTCATCTGTTAAATGAATTTGAACTAGACAGCTTATAAGTTATGTTTCAGCTCTCAATTTATGGGCTATGCTCTCAAATGACAGCAAATAGTGACTTTCAAACCCTTTCTTTAATATTTTGTCAAGAAAAATAATTTTTCAAGATCCCATTTTTGTACTCATTACCCTGTTTTGGCAAGTACACGATAAGAATTCACCAATTCAGTGAACCCAAAGGGAGTTGCCAACTCCCTTATCAATATTTGTTCAATTTCAGAAAACCAACACCCACTGTGCCAAAGCATTACATGACAAATTTCTGTTTTCATTAAAGTGAAACAAATTGTTTTGAGAATACTCTAAGATCAGTGAAAATTGCTTGGGCTGCTAAGAAACTAGAATTTTAACTAGATTTTTAATTAGTAATGGAAAGAGTCATTCAAACAGATATTGCCAGATTCCACTTATGCTTTTCAAGAGTATCATTATTTTTTCTTGCTAATTGAAAATGTTCTTAAATCTTTAGCAGGAACATTTTAGGGGTTTTTTAAAGTAGCATGAGCATAAAGTATCACTAAGATAATATTGCTGAAATTTCTCTATGTGTAATTTATTCCTTTTAATTCAACTTGTCACTTAATCAAATCCCAAAGTGATTCCAGCAAGGGGAATCCACTATGAGAGAGAGCTGCATTACGAGGATAACCAGAATGATCTCATTTATGAATTGTGGGAATGAACAAAGGGAGGATGGAGCAGCAAACCCCTATTAGTCCAGTTTAGCTATAACATAAATTGCATGAAGGAAGAATTTGGATCCAGATTATAAATTTTTAAGTGTTGGCCTAAGGAGTTTATATTTTATTCTATAGAACACAGGTAGCCACTGATGGTTTTTGAGCAGGGGAATGACATAGTCAGACAGTGTATATTGGGAAGACTCTTGGGAATCCAAAAAGAATAGTGGTTATGTCTCAATCATTAATTAATTGAGTGAGATATGCCCATTACCATTTTTACTAATGATTTTGAGTGTAGAAGTCACATATTAGTTGGGTTTCCAAGCCACTCTATAAACCCAAACAGGCCATACATTAAACCATACATCAAAGAAGCATTACCTAACAGATGCTGAATCATTATGTCACATCTAGCTATGGATTTTGCTGTAGGACCCCATTCTAAAGCTCTTCAGCATTTCCTGTTTCTTCCTACCTATGTTAATCTCCTCCTAGCTATGAACCTGGGCTTTCACTACTGCCTTGGAAAGATGCACTTATTGCCTATGTAACTAGCCATTGACTTTGTCTCAGATTCCCTAATTTTAAAATGAAGAGACTGGGCTATATAATCCCTAACATCCCTTTTACCTCTGATGGTACACATTATGACCATGTAAGAGAAGTAAATGAGGATTGATAGACAAAGGATCTAGATGGAGACTGAGAAATAGTAACTAAGAAGTTGTCTTGTCATTTAATGCAATGAAAGTTATTTGAATATAAAGTTCTTAAGCATAATTAATTATACTGACATGTAACATTTAGTTTTCAATTAATCATTTGAGTTAAAAAATAAATCTCTGATTCTATGATATATATTGACCTTGGCCAAACTTGATGGAATCTCCTCTGCTCATGTGTTATCTCTTATCAATTCAAGAGGATTTCTGGTCCCTCTCTCCCCTTTTTACTCCTAAGTATACAAAAAAAATCTTAAGCCAGATCTCACTTCTGAATTCCTAGTGTCTGAACTGTTTGGAAGTATTGTCTTAAGATTCAGAATGTCACAATTTGAAAAACATTTATTATGTACCTACTATGGGCAAGGTGCTGCTGTGGGCATTGGAAATACAGGAGTGACAAATAACACAATCATTGTGTATAAGGAGCTTACAGTCTACTAGAGGCCCTAAAGTATAGATAGAATTCAAATTCCATAAAGACAGGGAATGTCTCACTTTTCTATCTGGACTCCCAGCACCCAGGATGGTTCCTGGCCCAAAGTAGATACTTAGTAGGTTCTTGTTGCGTGAATGAGCATGTGGAGCAGCACAGCATAGTACAAAGATTCCCATGCTTGGATTTGAGTCCTGAGTTCAAGTGCCAGCTATAACACTTCCTAGTTATCTGCCTGGGCAGGGCACAATTTCTCTGAACCTCAGTTCCTCCTTTGGAAAAGAGTGATAATAATATTTAGATTTCCTACTTCACGGTTATTGTAGGAAAAGAAAACTTTGTATACCACATGTATGGTAAGTGATATGTTACATCATAGAATGTGATGGAGGAGAACAGAGGTCCAAAGTGCTGTAGGAAAATTTGAGCAGGAAGAGATGACTTGTAGTTATAGAAACCTGAAAGACTCACAGAGGAAATGGCACCTGACCTGGATCTTGAAGAAAAAAGTAATTCAAGTGGCAGAGTTGAGGAGGGAATACATCCCTAACACAGACGATCGCTTGCCGGAATGCACCAAGAAAGGATGGAGCAGCAAACTGCCAGTAGTCCAGCTTGGCTATAACATAAAGTGCATGAAGGGAGAATTTGGATCCAGATTGTAAACTGTTAAATGTTGGGTTAAGAAGTTTATATTTTAATCTGAGGACACATGGAGTCACTGGTTCTGATGAAAGGTGATTTGAGCAGGGATGATATGGTCAGATTGTACATTAGGAAGATTCTTTGGAATCCAAAGAGGAAAGGGAAGGCAGGAATTATGTCTTATAGGTTTAGAGCTAGAAGTGATGTCTGAAGTCATTGAGTCTAAACCCTTCATTTAAAGATGAGGAGACTAAGGCCTAGAGAGGTAAAATGACTTATCTAGGGCATAGGCAGTAAGTGGTAGAGCAAGGATTAGAACCCAGGACCACTGACTTCAAACCTGACATTCCTTCTACCATATTATACTACCTGAATGTATAAGGGCCCGAACATAGGGAGAGAGGTTAACTAAGCAGTGCTTCCAAAATTCATCTTGGGAAGTCGTAGTCATTACATTGATGCAATTAACTCAGCAACAGACAGTCATAGAGACCTCCTATCAAGCTTTACATCTACCAATAGCAATCAGGAATAGTGCAGTAGTCAAAGCAATGACTCTTTCGGCAGAGGCCACTGTTCAGTACCACCTCTGATGCTTGGCCAAGTTATTTTAATACCCAGAACCTCAGTTTCTTCATGTGTAAAATGTGAAGGCTGGACAAGATGACTTCTGAACTTCCTTCCAGATTTACATTGAACGGCCTGAAGGAAGGCATCTTTACAATCCCAGAATATACACATTACTGCAGTGAGAAGATTTTCCCACCTTCATTCATTATGGATACTGACTACCAGCTAGAGATTCTGTAAAGTAGAGTCCGCTATATAATTTAATTTACTGTATTCTATAGACTACAATCTCCTCTCTCTGGGAGGAAAGTGAGATAGCAAAATGGACCAGTTGAAGAGAGCGAGAAATGCAAAACCCACATCTCTTACATTCCAGTCATACTGAAGCTTTGATAGAATAAGCATCAATCCCAGGTTATGCTATAATACCAGGTGCAGAATCTGAGGGCTGTGAGTTTGTGTAAATACAGGGAACTTTAGGATGTGGAAAAAATTTGAATTAACGTAAACGTTTAATCCGGCTTCCATTTGCTGCTCAGCCTTGGGCTTTTTTAAGGAGCTAATGTTTGGCTGGTAGCTGTGTCTCCCTGTCTGTCTCAGCAGTCCAGAATCCCTGGCATCTTTGTTGTTGAAGTTTCCCTTGCTCCCCGCAAAGGAAAGGGCTAGAGAGGGTCAGAGTGAGTTTGTTGTTCCAGTGAGTGACTGCTCAGGTTCAGAGTTCAGTCAGCACACAAAAGGAGGGAGACAAATTGAAGACAAACTGCCAATGGTGGTGTGTGAGCTACTGAATAGCTGGTTTCTGTAGCAAAAACCTAAGTAGCACATTCAGGCAAAGGGATGGAAGAAGTTAAGTGTCTCACAGAAATATCTGGCAAGCCCTAGGAAAACAGAGCAAGAAGCTATTGACTCCACCTTTTGGAGATTGGAGAGATGTAATGTGAATATTTTCCCCTCAGGTTTTCTTCCTTGGTGGCCAAGCACCATTTCTATCCCTTTTATCTGGCCTTGGGTTATAGCCATCTGACCTTCTTGCAATGTAACCATTATATCAAGTTTCTCTAGTGTTTACCCCCAACAAAGGAAGGAAACCAGTTCAATATCAGCTTGTTGGCTTTACAAACTGAGACTAGAGGTTATGCCTACAGATGAAGAATTAGAACAGATTATCAGTCACATATGACAGGAGGCACTGTTTAATAAGGCAGGAGTTCAGTAGCACATGGCTTCCTTTATAATGTGGAATTTCAACAGTAGGAGAAATCCTCAGTCAGTTGCTGCTGGTTCTTAAAGAAATCTTGTCATCCATGTAGATAAAGCCCTTACTAAGTCCTGGACTCAGTTATCCTGAATTGGAACAACTGAATTGGTGGGAAATTATCTCCCACTTCCACAGTCACCTTCCTCACTCTAATATGGGTTTCTGACTTTGCCCCTTGACACCAGCTTTATAATTGAGTTTTATATGTTTACTTCAATTCAAATCAACAAGCATTTATTGAGGACATATTTATTATGTGCAATACAACTGCCATTAAGTAGAATAAGAAAAACAGAAGATAATTTAATTTCCAGACCACTCTATATATGCTCCCCTGTGAGAAATTAATTCCTCTCAAATTTCATTTTGATTTGTCCTTCCTTCCTTTCCCATTCCTTCCTTTTAAAAACAGCTATCTTAAACTTCATATGAAATACCAATACAAGCAATTAAATTTGCATAGGAACTAATTGCGTTTAAATAAATGATTTCTCAAGGCATGAGATATGATAGTAAATTTTTAGGTATTCCCCTAAGTCTCCATGAGGTTTCTTTATCCATTCATTGCCTTTCGCTTTTCCTCTTTAAGATCACAGTGGGTAGTTTTTTCAAGTTTTGGGGGTTTTTTTTTTTGCTTTGTATCATTTCATAAAGATTATTCCAGATTTCTTTATGTTTCCCATATTTGTCCATTTTAATTGCATTGTAATATGTTAACAAAAGATACTTCAAGCATTTTGCAATGACAAATAATACCATCATCAAAATCTTTTAAAAGATCATTCTTTTTTGTTTTCGATAATACTTCCAGGGAATATTCCCATCAGTGGGATTATCAGATCAAAATGTATTATTATTTTTGTAATTTTACTGTGTAATGCCATATTGCTCTAAAAAAAGATTCTACAAATTTGCAATTCTGCCAAAGAAGAATGTGTACCTATTTCTCCACAACACAGACAGTATCACATTTTATATGTCTTAATTGTAGTAAGTTCTTCTTACCAAGTTGATGGGTATGAGGTGGTACCTCAGAAATTGTTTAATTTGCATCTTTTTATTTATTAAAGAAGTTAAGTTGTTTCCTTTTTTTCCCATCCCCCCACTTATCTACACATACACAAACTTTAATCCAAAAAAAATCTTAAGACTTCATAATATCAGTACATTTCCTCTAAAATGCAAGGATCATCTTAAGTTGGTGTTGTTCTAAAAGCACAGTATGTTGGAGAAAGTTCATCTACAAATACAGGTAATTAATATAAGGTATGGAACAAAGTTTTAATATATATATGTGTGTATATATATATATTATATGTATATATATAATATGTATATATGTGTATATATATATAATATGTATATATATATGTATATCCTTTCCTCCATAGAACTAATACTGAGCAATGTTTTCTTTTTTATAAGAATTTGTTAGATGTAGTGGTAGTGGGGCATGGTTAATAGAGAGCTGGGCTTCCTGCCAGGAAGATCTGTGTTCAAATTCTGTCTCTTAAGTATGGTCGTTATATGACCTTGGGCAAGTCCTTTAACATCTCAGATCTCTGGACATCTCTCTGAGACTATCAGTTGCAGATGCCATTCCGCATTAAGAGAGGGAGTTTCCTCAGTTGGAAATTCTCTAAAATAAATATCCTATCCCTACCTTATGATATATCATTACATTTTCCCCCAAAATATAAGAATGGGAATGCTTTTGAGAATAAATAAATGTTTATTGGTTAATAATTAAATCTGAAATTTTCCATGTAAACGATATGAATTAAGGTAACCTCATCAAATATAATTTTATGATTATATATTTTATTTTGTTTATTTTAATATTACAATTTTTAAAAATACATCCTGTAATTATTAGAATCATGGAATCAGAGGTGGCAGGAGCATTAAAGATAATCTAGTCCTAGCCTATCTTTCTCCAGATGAAGAAACTGAGTCTTAGAGAAGTTGTGTCTAGCCAAAAGTAACACAGGTAAATAGGAGATCTAGGACTAAATTCCCAGAGTTCTTTCCACACTACTTCAATTAAGTCACAATTACTAGTAAATATTAAAATATGACCAAATGGTATGCATGTGTGTCTGTGATCTTCTCATTAATGATTGCAAGCTAGTTTAGGAAGTCTATTGGAAAATACATGTTACACTCATTGGGCACCATGCTTTTTCTCTATATTTAAATCTTCGTGAATGCTACTTGGCTATGTTAGTTGGAGAAGGAAAAAATATTTTCAGTGAAATCAGTTCAGCGTTAGTGAAAATTGCGATGGTGTCACATAGGAGACAAGCTCAGGGCTTTCCAATTTTATCACTAGTGAGTATCACTCTCTCATTCTGTGACCTGAGACACAGCTTTTTCAGACAAGTTGATGATATTACCAGAATCCTGAAACTATTACTGGTTGCTGTTCCTTAAGGCTGAACAAATGTTTAAAAGTAATTTCCAAATATAAAATGCTAGAAAAACATTGAATATTACTATAGTGACAACAAAGTTCATATTTTGGTAAAAAAAAAAAAGTGAACTGCAGAATTCCTAGCAACACTCAGTATGGTTTTAATA
Organism: Vombatus ursinus; assembly: GCF_900497805.2. Lineage (NCBI taxonomy): Eukaryota > Metazoa > Chordata > Mammalia > Diprotodontia > Vombatidae > Vombatus > Vombatus ursinus. The sequence continues at coordinate 91,890,657 of NW_020954590.1, forward strand.
TAGAACTCACGCACTTGATTCTTGTTCTGTTATATGTTGGACTAGGCTGCTGAGCTATCTGTCAGCTCAAAGATTCTCTAATGATTGAGTCTATGATTTTCAAATACTTCAAAGCATGACAGCAAAGCAAAACATATTAGAAAGAAAATACTGTTCTCAAAGAAAATTTGACACATAGTAAAAAGGTAAACTAAAGGATCTAAAGTAATCTTTCCATTTCTCTGATGAAGCAATCAGTCAATAAGCATGTATTAAGTACCTACTATGTACCAGGAACTGTGTTTGTTGTTTCATGTCGTGTCCTACTCTTCATGATCTCATTTGGGGTTTTCTTGGCAAAGATGCTGGAATGGTTCATCATTTCCTTCTCCAGCTCATTTTGCAGATAAGGAAACTGAGGTAAATAGGATTAAGTGACTTACCCAGGGTCATGTGGCTAATAAGTGTCTGAGGCTGGATTTGAACTCATGAGGGTGAGTCTTCTTGATTCTAAGCCCAGTGCTCTATCCACTGTACCACCTAGCTACTCCAGGAGCTATGCTAAGCCCTGGGAATATAAAAAGAGGCAAAAGACAGTCCATATCCTCAAGGAGCTCATAATCCAATGATGTAATGAGCTGGGCAATAAATCCAGAAACTCAGTGCAGAAAAAAGAAAAATGGAATATCTGAGGAAAATTCCATCAATATGATTAGAATATACTTTCTTTTAAAAGTAGAAGTGCAGTTCAGCTACCTTATACTTACTAGAAATACCTTATCTGGAGAGATAACAGAAATTATTACCATAACAGAAACCATATGAACAATATGCTTCAGGGAGATTTTAAAAACTAAATCCAGTAGAGTTCCAAAAATCAGAATTGGGCCCCATTCCACCCTTATGTTGTTGTTACTGGTTTTTGAAAAAGTAAAAAAGCAATTGTGTGTCTGTCTACATTATCTCCAATAAATCCGACAAAAGCCAAAATGTCTGACCAGATGTGTCAACCACACTGTGGGAATTCAACACTCCCAAGTGTGGCCTGAACCAGCTTAAAATGTAATTGGGAAATATTTAACAAAATAAATAAAAATACAATCAAGCAAATATTACATTTTGAAACTAAGTCACTATGCAGCCCAGAGGGATCCATACATATGGATTAGTGGTCCATTTTTATTTGAGTTTGACACTAATGTCTTTGACAATCTGGTTTTATTTGGTACTTACAGCAGATATAGCAGTTAGTGGGGAGTTCAAATGGAACTTAAACCAGCTATATTCAAGTTCAGTATAGATCAGAGTGAATTTTAGGACTCATGTGAGAGGCAACTTAGCATACAAGATGGAAACCTAGACTTAACATCAGGAACCAACGATTCAGAACTAGCCTCTGTTGCTAGCTGGTGACCCCAAGCAAGTCTGTGCTTCAAGCAACAACTTTCGAAGACTTCTACTAAGGTATAGACTGCTTGTGATCTGTATTGCTGCCAGGGCAGAGCCTTGATGGAACCCTGATATATCAAAATTGATTTTTTTTTTGGCCCAGAAAGAAATGTACATATAATCTATTTGTTCATTTGTTTGTTTGCTTTTAATGATTAGGACTTTGGCAGCTGGTGCCTATGAATTTAATAGGATCATAGGATCATACATCTAGAGAAGACAGTGTGATACAGTAGAAAGACTACCATATTTGGAATCAAAGGACCTGGGTTTAAATCTCAGCTCTGCTGCTTACTAGTAGTGTGACCTGGGACAAGTCACTTAATATTTTTGAGACCTGGGTTTCCTCATCTGTAAAACGAGCACATTGGACAAGAAGACATCTAATGTCCCATGTATCTCTAAATCTATGATCCTTGCAGGTTGGAAGGAATCCCAGAAGCCATCTAACTTAAATTCCTCTTTTTTACAATAAGATAACTGACAGAGAAGTTGAGTGACTTGCCCAAGGTCACACAGATAGTAAGTGTCAGAGGTCAGATTGAATCCAGAGCCTCTAACTCTAGAATCTGTGCTCTTTTGAATATATATGTTCCCACAAAGGAATTTTGTTAGGCATGTTCTGATAACATAAAAAAGTAAGAACAGTATAGTAATAATTGACCATTCTAGGAAAGCTATCAACTCAACCCTCTAAATCCTAGGGATGGTTCAAGAATATGGAAAGCAAGAGCCAGTTAGGTGGCACAGTGGATAGAGCACCAGCCCTGGAATCAGGAAGACCTGAGTTTAAATCTGGCCCCAGACACTTACTAGCTATGTGACCCTGGGCAAGTCACTTACCTCCAATTGCCTTAAAAAGAATATGGAAAGCTTTTAGAATTGTAAATCAAGACCAAGGTAGACTCAGGATTTTAAAGTTACCCAGTGTAATCACTGAGGGGAAGCAGCAAAGAGGTAACCTTTTCCTAGCCTTGGTGACTCCCAGGTATGATGGTCAGTCTAAAAGCTCCCCAAGAAGGACTAGGGAGTTTGAGTTTATTGTGGAGCCTAGAGAGCCTCTCCCAGAGATTACTAGAACTCCATAGATGCCTGAGTAACTTCTTAGAATTATAACTCAGGGCAGGCTGAAGGATGCAACTTAAGGATGGCTGAAGTATGCAACATATTACATTGGCCCATCTTGGTCATGAACCACTTGAAAAATAGCATAGGCCCTAAAGTCATAGGGAATGGGAAGATCAACCACTTTGTCCCTGAGGACAAAAAAGCAAAGAATATTAAAACTACAAAACAGGGCTGGAGAGAGGAGAGAAGAAAGAAACCTTGCCACCATTACCCCAATCTTACAGAGATTTATTTGAATTGTATGCCCTTAACATTTTGGAAATAGCCTCTATTTACCTATATGGCAGCCACTAGTTACCACAGTATAGATTTGACTTTCCAATAATAAAGCAATTTACTACCCCCAAGTGGGTACATAGTCCTCAGGGAGAATGCTAGAGAGGGATGACATTGTTATGTGATTCCTAATCAGACTTTGAATTGAAATAAAGCATGGCTTGAGGTAGAAAGAAGAAAGGAGAAAAAAGCTCCCTCTCTTCACTTCAGAAAAGTAATAACAAAGAGGTGGTAAATGTAACCATATTAAATGTTAATAAAAAGGAATTGATGTAACTTATACAGGGGATTATCTCAGAGTTAGCTACCAGAGTTGCAGTGGAGATGAGTCCAACTCTCCATCCTTAGGTGATAGGGAAGAAGGACCAATGGACAGACAGACTTCTGATTTCTTTTACTTTCAGATCATATGGATCTTTCATGGCCAATATCACTTACGTGATGTCTTTTTTTCATGTGTTTTTTCCATTAGCCCCTGATAACACAGGTGTTTATCTGATATTTATGTGCCTTAGGGCATTGCAAACAAGAATTTTGTTTAGTGTAAAAAAGCAAGTATCACTTAAAGCTAGAAGGCAGGAGGCCACATGTTAAAGTACTATCTTAAAGGCTACATCTTCGATGATTGAGGATGACAGTTTGGAATTTTTTTTGAAGTGACTCATCAACATATTTCAGATCCCTAAAGATAGCTGATGGTCCATGGGAATCAGGATTCACCTGTCTTCTGCCAGAAGGACAATGCTGCATTCCTTTGTTGCATTTCCTACCCTATGCTTCAGGTCTTTTTCTGGGAATCCTTCCTTTGAGAACAGGGTCACACTATAGAGGGGAAGAAAATAAAATAAAAGAAATGCTATGATTTTGACAATGTGCCTTATACCCTTATGAGTTCCCACATATAAAATACAATAAAGCACAACTTATTGCTAAATATGTGTACCCAGTTTACAAAAATGAAGCTTACATGGCAGCTAGCTGGCACAGTGACCCTGGAGTCAGAAGGATCTGAGTTCAAATCTGGCCTCAGACTCTTACTAGCTGTGTGACCCTGGGCAAGTTACTTCACCCTGATTGCCACTAAAAAAAATTAATTTTTTTACATGAATCTCACACTAACCTTGCCTGTTTCACCAAATGAAGCTGAATGATGCCACGCACATGAAGGTAGCTGATGTCAAAATCATTAACCCAATATGAGTCCATAGTTCCATTCCTGCTATAAATTTTTTATTTGTGTGAGGTTGGTTTTGTGGTTTAAAAAAAACCAACCAATTGATTTTTAAGGTTTCTTGCCATTAAAAGAAATGAGAGAATATTTGATTATAAATAAACATGGTAAAATTATTCTGGTATAGCAACAACCCTTTTTAAACTATGGATCAGTGAACAGTTTGGGAAACCTTTGCAAACAGATATGTCTTATTTTTCTAATCTCAAAGCATCCCCAAAGAATGCTCAATCACTCCCTTTCTAAGAGAAGGAACATTTTATGCCCTTACATGCTCAATCTGAGAATAGTAGGATCATAGGAATTAGAACAGTAAGGGGCCATAGAGGTCAGCTAGTTCAGCCTAATCATGTTACGGGTAAAATAGCTGAGGCTGGAAATGTTAAGTATCTTACTCTAGGTCATGTAGGCAGTGAGAGATAGGCCTAAAATTGGAAACTAAGTCTTCTGATTTTAAATCCAGCTCTCTTTCTCCTTGTGCTACAACCCATCCCAATCTTGGTTTTTGATGTACAAGAAGGCTTCATTGCTTAAGTAAAAGTTATAATTTCACAATGTTAACTAAAAGAGCCTTTCCTGCCTCATCTATTCTTGAAATTCAGTAGCCCTGATCAGGCCAGTGGAAAACAAGTCAGCAGTTCACTTTTTGGAGCTGGACAAATTCCTTCACACTTTGTTCATTGGAACCATTCAGTATGTGAGTCATCTACTCACTGGACAATAGAAGAAAAATGTGTTCTGTAATTCCCCCTAAGAAATACAGGAAGATATTGTTTGAAAGTTTCCACTGGTGATTTTTGCCACAACACAGAGTGCCCATGAAATTTCTTGGTAAAGTAGACTATAGTTTAGGACTTTGGGTGCATAGGATTTAACCTTGGTAATATTGTTATTTGTGCTAAGTGCCATATTGTAATTGGAACCAGTTTGTGAACTTCCCTACTGATAGTTTCATCCCACACTCAAGAGCAGTTTTAACTCACTGATGAAAAATGGGATAAGAATATAGTAGGGTGGAGAATCAGGGATGAACTTTTCTACTGTTGCTAGCAGGGTCTGCTATAGAAGTAGGCAAAAAGTTTTTCCCCTAGATCTTCTGTCAAGAAGGAAGGAAAGGAGCAGGAAAAAGAAAAGGAGGAAGAGATGAAAATATTACACTTACATGGCCCATTTCCTTTCGAAATTCTTCATTGCTATAATCATATTGCTAAGGTGTCTCTGAGATAATTGTGTCTCTCAGGCTAAGATGTCTCTAGGGGAAAATAACACTTGAATCTGACCACTACAAGATGAACTTTATATGTGAGGTCATATATAATTCATTTGGAGATTTCTGAATATACTTGTTTAACCTAAAATGAAGGATTCATTAATTGGAGTGATAATCTCTTGAATAACACTATTAGATTGTATGCAATTGGGCTTAGAGAGAAGACCTAAAAATTTTCCCAGCTATGATATTTTAAGGGTTGGCAACAATTAGATAACAGTTTTCCTTATTACTCACCCAGAATCTTCATTCTGACCAAGGGGTTCTTTGCGAAGCTGTATTGGCTTAATGATAATGATATACTGACACCTGAGAAGACTCCCTTTACTTCCATTGTGCACCTAGATGTATCTCTAACACTTGGGCAATCTAGGTGAAAAATAATGGAGAGTCCCAATTTTCACATAATTTAAAATCAGAAGGGAAATGTGGGACTGACATGCCTATAACTACCAGAAACATTGTGCAAAATGCACAGGTATTGCTCACATAGAAATTTAGCAAACATTTCATAGGATCATAGATTTAGAGTTGGAAGGAACCTTAGAGCCCAAATGTCCTCATTATACAGATGAAGAAACTGAGGTCCATATATGTTAAGTGACTTGCCCAAGGTCACGCAGATAGTAAAGGCAGAGCTGAAATTTGAATCCAGGCCTCTGATATCAAATCCAGAACCCTTTCTCCCATGCTAATCTAGAGCATTAGGGAGTGTTGAGAGTTAAAGTAACTTGTCTATGGTCATGCAGCCAGTATATATCAGAAGCAGAACTTTTACTCAGATCTGTTGGGTTCTAAGTTTGCTCTTTTTTCCATGATGCTGCCTTATTACTAGGCAGGCTCTTTTAGTTAACAGTATGATATTATGACTTTTACTTGAGTAATGAAGTCTCTTTGTGTATAGTAGAAATATATCATTCAAGAAATGGAGTAAGTTTCAAGAGAAGCATATGTTAAAAATAACAATTTGTCCACATTACTTACAGCAAGTATTTATGATAACATATTTCAATTAATCAATCAATAAACATTTAAATGCCTACTATATGTCAGGCACTGTGCCAAGCACTGAGGATACACAGGACAAAAGACAGTCCTTGTTCTCAAGGAGCTCAAAATCTAATGAGAGAGACGAATAAATAAACTCTGTGCGTGTGTGTGTGTGTGTATGTGTATGTGTGTACAGGCAAATGCATAATAGAAAGGACACAATTAACAGAGAAAAGGCACTAGAATTGAGAGGGATTGGGAAAAACTTCCTGTAGAAGATGGGATACTTAACTCCCTAAGAAGAAATCAAAAGAGGTCTGATTTCATATTGCTATGAAAACATCATTGGCTTCTTCATTATAAACGTTGAACATAAAGGCAATTGTAGTCATATTCCTGTGTATAATGGGCAGCTAGGTGGCACAGTGGATTGAGTACTAGGCCTGGAGTCAGGAAGAACTGAGTTCAAATCTGGCCTCAGACACTTACTAGCTGTGTGACCCTGGGCAAGTCACTTAACCCCGTATGCCTCAGTTTCCTCAGTTGTAAAATGAGCTAGAGAAGGAAATGACAAACCACCCCCCAGTATCTTTGTCAAGAAAACTCCAAATGGGATCATGAAGTGTCGGACAGTACTAAAATGACTGAACAAGAATAACAACACTGCGTATGATGCAGCTTTTATCCAACACACCCAAACAAAAGTTCGATTCAACGACATTTATCAAGTTTGTTACAATATATCATACTACGTACTGGAACTGCAGAAATAAAAACAACATAGCCCTTGCTTTCAAAGAAATTATAATCTAATGGGAAGGCCTAAGATATTTGCCTAAGTAAACTTCTGTGATAAGTGAAAAAGAAGTCACACAGAGATGCATGAAGCTTTTGTGAGATGGCCCTACAAAAACCTTGACGGAAGAGGTGTCTCTGAGCTAAGCCTTCAAGGAAAAGAAGCATTTCAGCAGGGATATAAAGGGAGTCTATTCTAGGCAGAGGGTAGCCTGTATATAGACAGGGAGTAGGGGAGAGTGGGGTGACACCAGGAAATGGTTAATCATCAGTTTGGCTGGAATATGAAGCATATGAAATGTAGACCTATAAAATAAGGCTAGAAAGGTTCTATCCAGTTCTATACAGATCATGGAGAATATTAAAAGACTTACACTTTAAAATGGCAGTGTGTCAGTTAAAAATCTTTATTTAAAATTTTAAATTGAAATAATTCCAGAGATTTTAATGATGTTTCAGATTATGATAATTTCAAATTCAACTTTATCACCAAAAAATTAAGCTCCAGCCATATGCAAGACCCAGGGGAAATTAAGATACAAAGATAAATAAGACATGTTTCCTATCCTCAAGGAGCTGATAGTCTAGTAGGAAAGAAAGGATATGCACAGAAAAGCAGAATGTTTTTTAAGTGCTATAAGAGACCCAAGAAGGGAAAGAGTTCCTCAGTCCAGAAGGACTAGAGTAGACTTCCCAGTGTAACTCTCAGGACAATTTGTCAATTCCTCTAAGCAAAGAAGACATAGTCTGGAGAGAGGAAAAAAATGATATGTTAGTGATGTTTTAATTGCTTCCCATGAAAGATTATTTCATGACCCTTATTGCTGAGTTTTTATAAGTGACTAAATATAAAAATACACTAAGACTCCTTCCTGGCTATTTTCAGTACTCCCAGTTACAACTATGCACCAAATATGGATAAGCATTGGATAATGCAGTACACAGGACCCATGCTGCCCATCCACATGGAATTTACAAATATTTTGCAGCGAAAAAGGCTTCAGACTCTGATGTCAGTTGATGACTCTGTGGAAAGGGTAAGCACACAAAATCCTAAAGGATGCTTCCTCCTATTTTCTCTCCTGCATCACCTGCCCTTGCCCTCAAAACTGTTTGCTTTTTCACATTTTCCTTGCATTTCAGGACATTGATTTCTAAATACCCTTGCCATCTTCACCCTGCTCCCACCTTTTTCTCATTCCCCCTACTTTTCAGTGTGTGGTTCAGGTGGAATTGAGGGAAGCCAAGCCAGTCACAACTGGAAGAGAAACAGGAAGAACATGTAAACATAAGGGCAACGATAAAATAATTTGCTTACCTGCTTCATTTTCAAACTGACGTGTTACAGAAAGTTTTCTTCTTAACCAAAAAAAATATAATAATGTGTAATGAAAATATAAGCACTTGAAAAAATGATTAAATTTCAAAAGTGTTAGTTTACTTGACTCCTCCACCCCACGTGAGCATATAATGGAATTGAAGACAACTGAATCAGCTAGATGATGATTTTATTCCCCAGGAGGACAGAGAACTCAACTGATGTAGATGATTTAGTAGATAAAATGGATAGCTAAGGAAGGTTAAGAGACCATTTTATTAAAATATCAGCCCTAGGTGGCCTAGTTGTAGCAGATCTCAAATTGTACTAAAAAGCAGTAATCATCAGAACAAACTGGTGCTGGCCTAAGATATAGAGCAGTGAATCAGTGAATAAATTAGGTACAAAATACACAGTAGAGAATCACCATAGTAATCTAGATTTTGATAAACTCAAAGCTCCAAGTTTTTGGGACAAGAATTCACTATTTGACAAAATCTGCTGGGAAAACTAGAAAACAGCTTGGCAGAAACTTAGGTATAGACCAACATCTCACACCATATACCAAGATAAGGTCAAAATGGGTACATGATTTAGACATAAAGGGTGATACCATAAGCAAATTAGGGGAGCATTGGATGGTTTACTTGTCAGATATCTGGGTAAGGGAAGAATTTATGACCAAACAAAAGATAGAGAGCATTACAGGATGTAAAATGGATAATTTTGATTATATTAAATACAAAGATTTTGCACAGTCAAAACCAATGCAACTAAGATTAGAAGGGAAGCAGAAAGCTGGGGGGAGGGTGGATTTTACAGCAAGTGTCTCTGATAAGGGCCTCATTTGTCATATATGTAGAACTGAGTCAAATTTATAAGAATACATCATTCTTCAATTGATAAATGGTCAAAGGATATGAACAGGGACTTTCCAGATAGAGAAATCAAAGCTATCTATAGTCATATGAAAAAATGCTCTAAATCACAATTGATTAGAGAAATGAAAATCAAAACAAATCTGAGGTACAACCTCCTACATTTCAGATTGGCTGTGATAGAAAAAGAAAATAATCTATGTTGAAGGGGTGTAGGAAAATGCACTGCTGGTGGAGTTATAAACTGATCTAACCATTTTAGAGAGCAATTTGGAACTGTGCCTAAAGGGCTATAAAATGTTTGTACCCTTTGATCCAGCACTCCCACTGCTAGATCTGTATCCCAAAGAGATCAAAAAAAAAGGGGAGGGCTCTATATGTTCTAAAATATTTGTAGCAGCTCTTTTTGTGGTGGCAAAGAATTAGAAATTGAGGGGATGCCCATCGATTGGGAGATGGCTAAACAAGTCATGGTGTAAGAGTGTGATGAATTATAATTGTGCTGTAAGATGAATTACAATTGTGCTATAAGAAATGATGAACACAGTGATTCCAGAAAAACCTGGAAAGACTTACATGAACTGATGCAAAGTGAAGTGAACAGAACCAGGAGATCATTGTACACAGTAAGAGCAACATTGTGCGAAGAACTGTGAATGAATGACTTAGCTATTCTCAGCAATACAATGATCCAAGACAATACCAAAGGACTCATGATGGAAAAAGCTATCCACCTCCAGGGAAACAGCTGATTGAAGCATCAAATTGAAGCATACTATTTTTCACCTTTTCATTTTTATAGGGTTTTTTTTGGGGGGTGTATGTTTTCTTTCACAACATGATGAATATGGAAATATGTTTTTAATGATGTGCATATATAACCTATATCAAATTGCTTACCAGCTCAGAAAGGAGTGAAGGAAGGGAGAGAATTTGGGACTCAAAATTTTAAAAAAGAAGGTTAAAAATCATTTTCACATTTAATTGGGGGAAAAAATAATTTGAAAACAAAAAAAAATAAGACATCAGCCTTTTAGAGAGCAAGCCATAATCAGAAAGACCTAGGTTTATATCTTGCCTCTGACAAACATTATGTTTCCCTACACAAGTCACTTAATACGTCTAGACAATTCTCTAAGGCTGTAAGTCATAGAGCAAATGCCTTTATGCATTAATAGAGGGCTTTTCCTCTTTGGGAGGTTCCTCTACCAATGAAATCATAGTTTTTTTTTTTTCCCATCCCCCTACTCAACCTTTTAGAAACAATCTTTGCACTGTAACATGATAAGTTTTAGAAAAATATTAAAGTACATGTGACAGAAGTTGATGGTTCCACATATTCCCTTTTGTGCTCTTCTTTGTATATTAAAATGCTTGTATTGTCTAATGATCGTTAAACTCATATTGAAAAGGAATTTTTTTAAAGAGGGGTTAAGCAGGGACAATTGTAGTAAAATCCTCCAGATGTCATGTTATACCATTCCATTTCATTTCTTCTTTTCCCTGTGATGTATTTCAGCTATATAATATGCTTGTGGAAACTGGAGAACTGGATAACACCTACATCATTTACACTGCAGACCATGGGTACCATATTGGGCAGTTTGGATTGGTCAAGGGGAAATCCATGCCATATGACTTCGATATCCGTGTTCCTTTCTTTATTCGTGGACCAAGTGTAGAACCAGGATCAATGTATGTACTCTTCTGTTTATGACACAAGTTATCAAGCAAAAAGCAATTCAATAACTTTGGTTAATAAAAATCTCAGTTTTAATTTCCTTTGATTGGGAAACAGTATCTTCAGATTAAACAACTTAAAAGATAGGGATAAAGGGTTTGTTTTTTTTTTACCGTCACATTCAAAATAACTCAAAGACAGAGAAAAAAGAACATTATTAATAGTCCATCTTTGCATAACAAGAACTCACACCTCTTGGTCTGGTAGGTAAATAAAGAATTTGGAAGGGAAAGGATTCTTTAGGAGAAGGATTCATGACTGTTTTTAAGTAGCAACAACCTCTCACTTGTTTGATTTCACATTAACCTCTTCCCAGTTTCTTGAAGTGTAGGGTAATACACACACACACACACACACACACACACACTCAAACACATATATATATATTTGAACAACACAATGCAGTCTAATGGAAATAATCATTGAGTAGAAAACAGAAGACATGGCCTTAAGTTGTCAGTAAATATTTATTAAGCATCTAGTATATACTTAAATGCTATCCTTTCCATTAACTAGATATATAACCTTGAGTGAGCCATAGTGTCTCTGTTCCCATCTCCCCATCTATAAAATGAGCTGAAAAAAGCACCAAGGGTAATCCAATATAGTCCCCTCATTTTGCAAATCATGAAATCATCAGCCTAGAGCTGAAGAAGTGACCCAAGAGGCCTCAGATGGGCCATCTGGTCAATTTAAGAGCTGTGGGAACTAAAGCCCAGGGAAGTTTGGTGGCTTGTCCAAATCGTACAGTAAATGCAGTTAGGATGAGGGAATAAAGGCATAGAAAGGTCTTGTGACAGCAAATCCGATGCTCATTCTACTATGTCATGCTGCATCCCTTAAGGGTTGTGGATTTCAATGGTTGTGTTTTGAGAATGCAGAGGTATGTCCTGAAACAATTGTAAGCACCCTGGTTTTTCTTAAAAGTGAATCTTAGAAAATCTGTTTGAGAGATAGAGTAGAAGATAATATTCAACTTTGAAAGCCTTTAGTCGCCTTTTGACAGAATCTGGAAGCTCTGTTTTGAAAACCCTAGGTCTGCAGGAAAAGCCTTTGACTCAAAGAATTTTGGGAAGGCAGTGCACATCCTGCGAAAGCCATATGCCTGACCTTGGCTAGGCTGCTAACTCCATTATACAGTGGTGTTAATGAGGCCATGATCTCCAGTTTTGATCCCTTTATGGGTCAGTTAGCTTTGCTCTGTTCCACAGCTACAGAGTGCAATCCTCACCCTAGCCAAATGCTTCATAAATACATCTCATTGGTCATAATGGGGTCAAAAAAAAAAGCCTCTGGATAGATAAAAGTCAATCCTTCATGATTTCACATGGCTGTTGTAAGGACCAAATGAAAGAATATGTGTAAAGTGGTGGTGTTGACCTCAGATGCAAACTGATCTCTGCAGGCTGCATAGTGACTTAGAAAACAACAAACTACCATTATTTATTTACTAAAAAATGACCATTGTTATGTTGTATTGTATTTTTATTTATTTTGTAAAATATTTCCCAACTGCATTTTATTCAGGCTCTGGACTCAATCACCTGGGAGTTTTATGCCTCTGATGTAAAGCACTATATAACCTTAAACTACTAATACTGCTCTGCTCCTAGAAAAGCACCCTAAATTGCATGCCCTCTTGATGGGAGGTGAATGGCTTTCTCATCTAACTATTCCCTTGCAGAGTGTCTCAGATTGTGCTGAACATTGACCTGGCTCCCACCATCCTGGATATTGCTGGGCTCGACACTCCTCCTGATGTGGATGGCAAGTCAGTCCTCAAACTGCTGGACCTAGAAAAACCAGGTAACAGGTGGGTCATTATCCTTCCCTACAGCCAGTCTCAGTGTACATTTGAGCCAACCCACCATGGCACAGAGAAAAACTCTAGCAAAACAAGCTCTTTCCATCAAGATCACCACAAACTTGGAATTTCTAAGCTGTATGTGAATAGTACATTTGTAAAGTTATAGTTAATGGTCCATATGAAGTGAGAGGTGCTTCTTTAAATAAACTGTTAATATAACTCCATATGAAAAGGCTTCCAGATGCCAGCAGTAAATATTATTGTTTTGCTTTCAGGTTTCGAACAAACAAAAAGACCAAAATTTGGCGTGATACATTCCTAGTGGAAAGAGGGTAATTATTGGCTTTGGGGTACTGATGGAAAACATTCTTAGTGGTCAAATCTACCTCTTGGGTGCTTTTTTTTCATTTTCACTCAGCAAGCCTGCAGATTTTGTAATTCCTAGTCACAAGGTCAGACAGTTTCTAATCCTTCTCTGCTGACCAACAAGGCAAGTTGGATCCCTCATTACAGCCTTCCTGCATCTGAATTTTCAACAATGAATGCTCATAATATGGGGCCTTAACCTGTTTTGATTTGAACTTTTTTTTTTACCTATAGCACTTTGTTAAAAAAAAATGAATCAACCTTTCTGATCATGATCCTCAAATTGCTTTTATAATATAACCAAATCCATGTTTACCTCTTCAGTTGCACTCAAAGCCCCATCTCCAATCTCCCAGGTTTTGTTTTTTTGAATTACACTTTTGATAACTAGAATAAATTCCAAAAGGCAATGGAGATTTCTTTATAAAACCACTGATTTCTGCCCATTTGATTCCATGCTTTGCCCTTCGTCATAACATCAATTCTCACAGCTAAAGGCATTCAATGATTATTAGCTGCGCTAGCTTTATAGCCTCTAAAACTAAGCACTTTGAATGGATAAAGCTTTTAAAAACTGCTACTGTTTGAAAAGGGTGACTCTAGTAGCAGCTTTGACATCCCAGAAAGTTTCTTGGTGACTCTTGAGTGATAGTTTTCATCCAAGCAGCTCACCAAATGCTGAATTTGGCAGTACCCCCTCTTTCAGAGAGCTTTCTCTTAATTAAGTTCCCTCCTCTTGTTAAGAAGTGAGGTTGTAGGGTGGGCATGGATCATGGCAAGTGGGGAAGAGCACCTGTCTAATGCTTGTCCCTTCGTATCAAAGCAAATTCCTGCGCAAGAAGGAAGAACCTAGCAAGAATGCCCAACAGTCAAATCACCTACCCAAATACGAGAGGGTCAAAGAACTTTGCCAGCAAGCACGGTACCAAACAGCCTGTGAACAGCCTGGACAGGTGAGTGCAAAGAAATAAAATTTGTATTCAATAGTGCTTGATGGTAAGGAAAATGAAGACTTCATCCTCTTCCTCCACCCCCAAAATAAGCTTAAAAATAAGGAAACTCTAATTCAGGGGTTTTTAACCCTTTTTGTATTTTGTATTTCTCTTCGGCAATCTGGCAAAGCCTCTGCAACCTTTCTCAGAATAATGTTTTTAATTCTTTTTTAAATACATTTTAAAATTTTTTCTATTATCAATCATTTATTTTTCCCCCTCACCTCTCTTCTCCCCCCCCCACCCCGCACCCCATTCACTGGGGAAAAAAAGAAACAAAGAAATTTAAAACCCTTGTAACAAATTGCATAGTCAAGCAAAATAAATTCCCATATTGGCCACAGTCCAGAAATGTGTTTTTCATTCTGCATATTAGTCCATCATCTCTCCTTCAGGAGGTAGGCAACATTCTTCATCATCAGTCCTCTGGAATCTTGGTTGAACATTATGTGGATCAGAGGTCTTAAGTCTTCCAGAATCATTTGTTTTTACAATATTGATGTTATAGTATAAATTATTATCTTGGTTCTTTTCACTGCAGTCCATTTCTTCATGAATGTCTTCCAAGATTTCTCAGAAAATGTCTTTCTTCATTTCTTACAGCACAATAGTGTTCCATTATGGTCATATACCATATTTTGTTCAACTATTCCCCATTTTATGGGCACACCCTTAATTTCTAGTTCTTTGCCACCACAAAAAGAACTACTATAAATATTTTTGTACATACATGACCTTTTTTGCTTTTTTTAATCCCTTTGATGGCATAAGCCTAGGAGTGATATCACTGGTTCAGTGCACAGTTTCATAACTTTTGGGGCATAATCCCAAATTGCTTTTCCAGAATTACTAGACCGATTCACAACCCAAACAGTGTATCTGTTTCATTGCAACCCCTACAACATATTTTTTTGTCAGCCTTTCCAGTCTGATGGATATGAGGTAGGACACCATAACTGTTTTAATTTTCATTTCCCTAATTAATGATTTGTTACATTTTTCATAATAGCTAGCTTGGATTTCTTCCTTTGAGGACTATCTGTTCATATTCTTTCACCATTTATCAATTGGTGTATGGCTCTTATTCTTACCAATTTAAATCAGTCTCTTACATATCTTGGAAATGAGACCTTCCTCAGAGAATCGTGCTGCAAAGATTTTTTCCTAGTCAATTGCTTCCCTTCTAATCATGGCTATATTGAATTTGTTTATGCAAAACTTTTAAAATTTTTGTAATCAAAACTGTCCATTTTATCTTCTCTATTCTTTGTTTAGTCTTCTCCTGTACATAGATCTGAAAAGTAATTTCTCTGTTGTTCCTCTGATTTGTTTATGCTGTGACCTTTTACGTCCAGGTCTCTTATCTATTTGGAGTTTATCTTATCATAAGATTTGAGATGTTAATCTTCTCCTAATTTCTGCCATACTACTATCCAGTTTTCTGAGCAGTGTTTATAAAATAGTGAATCCTTACTCCCATACCTGGGGTTTTTGTATTTATTGAACACTAGGCTACTAGGTTCATTTGTTTCTGTAGGCTATGTACCTAATCTTTTCCACTGGTTGATCTCTTTTTTAGCCAGTACCAAATTGTTTTGGCAATTCATTCTCTATAGTATTGTTTGAGATCCAGTGCTGCTAGTCCTCTTTTCTTCCCATTTTTGCTCCTCCAGATGAATTTCATTATCATTTTTTCTATAAAGTTCTGTAAAGTAATCCCTTGGTATTTTGAATTAATTTAGATATTATTATCATTTCTATTGGCTCCACTTACTCATGAGCAAATATTATTTCTCTGATTATTTAGGTCTGTCTAAATAACTACAGAATAATGTTTTTAAATTGACTAAATAAAATACATAGGATTACAAAGGAAACCAATTACATTGAAATCTAGTTATCAAGATTATTTTTTAAACAAGCATATGAACACCTTCACCCCAGTTAAGAATTCTTAGTCTAACATTTGTAGTTATATAGCATTATCTCTAGCAAACTTCATATGTGATTTTTTTATTTAAAAGATTTCATAGGCACATTATGCACAATCATATAATCATACCCGGCAAGTGATATCATATTACAAAAGCAGCATCACATTTTTCTGTGAGATAAGGTGGGCAAACATAGCTGTCAATTGTAGAAAGGAGAAAGAAATAAAAGTGATCACTGGTGCCTAAATTTCCAGAGAATACATGAAAAGGATTATTCTTGTGCGTGATTTGAATCTATGATTTCATTGGTGTAGGGAAGTGATGATGAAGAAACCCTTTCTTACCAAAGCAGACCAGCAACTGCTCTGAAACTTTCAGTCTTAGAGAATTTCTTAGAGTGGCAAGAGTTTAAGAAATTTCACAGAATAAGTGTCACAGGCAGGATTTGAACACAGGTCCTACTAACTCCAAGTACAGCATTCTATTCCCTTGCCACACTAACCTTAGGAAAAGAATACTGTTGGTGAAATACATTTTATCATTGGATCAAGAGTACCCAGATGTACTGTTAAAGTGATAGTAAGAACTAATGAGATGGGTTCGCCATGATGGATTGGCATAGAGCTACTCTAACCAAGTTTAATCAACGAGTATTTGCAAGTGTCCTCTATGTTCCAGGCACTTTACTAGGTGCTAGATTTACAGTTACAAAAGTGATACCATCTCTACCATCAAGGAGCCTCCATCCTACATGATACTCTCAGCAAGGTGAGAAATGATCATAAAGTTTCACTAGCTAAAAGGCTATGTTGTAATCAGAATTAATCTCCATTTTTGCCAAGCCTGATCCAGATTCCAAGGCTGAAAAGCTAACACACTCAAAGGAGTGTCCCTGCAAGTGTCAGGAATATTTTTTACAAGAGTTACACTGCATTATTGTGGAGGTTAAAAGAACTCCAGATCACCTGTGTGTTTTCAGGTACTCTGCCCCATCACACCAATCACCATACAAAAAGCAGCAGTGACTAAGAATACAAGCGAGTTTGGTGTCAATATGTATGCAATTTGATCCCCATTAAAATGGCTGCATTCATTGCATACTTGTTATGAGTCATTTCTCTTACTGAATACACATAAATAATCAATTGCATTCTCATCCTGCTCTCTATGACTACATGTCTCTTGCACACAAGCCTGCCTCTCTTTGAAGTCAGTTAGAGTTCTGAAGCTGAAATAGATCCCCTCAGGGAAAGGGGAGGGAAACTCAGACCACATGGAGTTCTTTTAGACCATAGGTCTTAATTTTCAGGTAATTTAGATGAAGTCTTTGACCTAGTCAGTGCTTTGAGTTTGAGACCTTCAAATATTCCTTTTGATAATTAATAGTTTTATAGAATTTTTAAGCTGAGAGGAATCTTAGATATCCCACCCCAACCTTCATTTCACAAAGGAAAGAAAGGATTGAAAAAGACAAAACTATCTGCCCAGCAACACATAGCTACATGGTAACAGAACCAAGACTGGAACCCATATTCCCTTAGTAGGTATCCAGGGCCTCTGGGGTGGGGAGAGAAAGGTACCCCTCTTAGTATCCTGTTGTACAGAATAAGGCCCTATTTTATTTGGTTTCTATAATTCTCTAGTAAGATTGCTTTTTAAAGAAATCACTTAACACTCAACCTTAAATGCTCTCCTCAGTATCAGACAATAGAATTTTTGTTTTATGAGCCAACTTCTGCAAGAATAGTAATTTACTGTTATTCAGGAGTTTGTAATGTGCTGTGTTAAATACATCTCATGCAGATTCATGTTCTTGTTACCATTTTAGTATACTAAGTGGTAAGCATTATCATCGTTTGAAAACAAGGTACAGTACCTATATTGCAGCATGTAATTCTGCAAATGTCTCCATATGCCTGGTGCTGAAATTTTAATATGTACCCTAAAGCCCAGCTGTGGTTTTAAACCAAACAGTGGTGTTCTGCCATCACCTTTCCACTAGCCAGCTGAATGTTAACTCTGTTGTAAAATTCATTTTGCTCTTTTATAATTTCTTTCTACTCTTGTTTTTATCCTATAAACTGCTTCAATTTATCTCTCAATAAAAATTTCCCTCTGCTTGTTTTATTTCATCACAGATTAGTACAAATTCAATTTCAGTGAAAGTAGTAAAGCATTATCGATGTTTCCTTTGTAAAGTCCCAACTCTGCATAGCAAAGAGATGGCAGGTGGGACTGCATGTAGGTTATCCTTGCAGGACTTCTGAAATGGGCCAGGATTATGCTTCAGCTTTATCTGCTGAACTGAAGACCTGAAGAATATACCCAAATTGCCTCAAGCCAGTAATTCCTAATGACACATCAGAGCTGCAGAAATCTCTGCAAGGAATTGGCTGTTGTAGATCTAACCACTGCCTCTAACAAGTCATTGCTCAACCAGTTTTGTAGGGTCAGAAACTATGCAGAACTTCAGTAAATTTCCCAGCACCACTCAAGCCTTAGCTGGGGTATCATTTAAACCCTAAGACACAAACCCTATCCCCCCGTCCAATTTTGCAAGAAATTTTCTTTTGTGGTTTCTGATGATTGTATCCCACCCTGTAGCTAGCTGAATTTTGAGAGAACATCTTTTCTGGGAAATTTTTATTTCTGGTATTAAATCACTCTCAAAAAGAAGAAACCTGGGACAGCTATGCATTATTGTGTTTCAAGGAGATGATTTTGGCTGGGGACTTTCAGGGATTTATTCTCTTGGCTTCTGTGTTTACAGCTGGTTTATGTCTTGTTTCCCCTCCACCTCCTCCTCCTAACATGCTGTCTTCATGCAAGGGACATGTTATTGGCAGCAACTCAGCCACCCCTGTTCTCCATGTTGGTACTTGCTCTTGTATGGAGGAGAAATTGACAGCATCAGCCCCATTCTCTTCCCTGCTAATCCCATGAGAGATAATCCCTTGACTCATTAATATAGGTCCCCTGATGCCTGGCCACCTGGGGGCTGTTTAGTAGACAGGAAGCCATATCATGTTATCTACACCACCCTACCTGTCATTTCCATTCTTGAAAAAACCAATAAGGAATTAAAATGTGCTAGAATCCCGAGGTACTTGGCACTGATCCCAGACTGCTTCAACAGCATAGAAGCAATGGGACAGGAAAAGTAGTTCAGACAATATGCACATATGTGTTTGCATCACCTCTATAATCCTGAATCTACCTTGGAGGCTTCTGGGTTTGAATTCTCATCAATCAGTCACAACAGAACAGTGAACTTTTTTTAGCACTTAAATATACATAGAAAAGTCCATTTTGTAACAAAATCCCCTTCTGATGTAATAGAATGTCAAAGCTCAGAGGGATCTTTAATATTATTTTGTCTTTATCTTGTAAATGAGGAGGAGAGGAAATTTGTTCAAGGTAACATAACTAGTTAAGAACAAAATGAGGGTTAAAATTGATTCGAGCTTACGGTAGTCTAGATTTAGAGTTGGAAGGAGCAATCAAAAGGCCATCTATTCAAACTTTCATTATTTTATAGATAAGGGAATTATGGCTCATAAAGATTAAATAAGTTACCCAGCAGGACTGGAAAAGCCCATACTTTCTCCGCTATCCCACCCCACCTCTGCAAAGGTGAGATAAGCCCTATTTTCTTTCTTGAATTTTAGGATGCAATTTTCCCAGATTTTCCTGTGGATTTCAGGTTCTATGGAACTGGCTTTGGGATTTCCTACACAGCAACTGGAGTGATTCTGAATATACTTTCCATTTTTCTAGAATTCTAGGATCTCAGAATTAGCTTGTTTCTTTCTTTCTTTCTTTCTTTCTTTCTTTCTTTCTTTCTTTCTTTTTTTTTTTTTGGTGAAGGCTATTGGGGTTAAGTGACTTGCCCAGAGTCACACAGCTAGTGAGTTTTCAAGTAATGGCTAAGTGTGTTGTAGAGAGGATCCTTTTTGAAGTATTATTTGGACTAGACTGACACTGAGGTCCCTTCCAGCGCTGAAATTCTAGGGTTCTAAAATTCTGGAAAGGATTTTAGAGGCATTTGGTTCATTCCAAAGGTGAACAAGGGTCTTTTCTACAACATACCTGACACGTGTTTATCCAGCCTTTGATTGAAGATTTCCAATGAGGGAAAATCAACAAGGTCCCCAAGCCAACACTTTGTGCATTTAGATAGTTACAACTGTTAGGACTTTTTTTGAAGTCACACGTAAATCTATCTCTCTTCAGCTTTTACTCATTGCTCTAATTCTACCCTCTGGGAACAAATAGAACATGTCACAGGGGAAAGACCACCAGATTTATATTCAGAGAAGCTCAGTACATATATTCCTCATCTCTTTCTACTTATGTGACCATGAGCAGCTCTCTTAACCTCTCTGGCCCCAAGGGTATAGAATGAAGAGTTTGGATTAGATGGTATCTGAAGTCTCTTATAACTTTAAGAACTTATGATCATGCAATCCTAAATTGAATACCTATCTCATCTAACAGAACTTCACATATAATTGAAGACAACTCTTATCCCTTTGCCCAGATCCACACACACACACACACATATACGTATCCTCTAATTTGGAGATGGTATTGTTGTTTGTAGTATTTGTGGTTTAAAAATAAAAGTAATCGATGGGTTACCTAATTCCCTGGAACATTGCATTGAATGCCATTTTGTAACCTCTCTAAGATATTTCTTGGTGTTTTGTAGTATTGTAAGAAGCATTAAGCTTTTAAAAATTGTATAAAAATATTTTCCCCTAACCTTTGAGATGTGATTTTTTTTAAAAAGTCCAAAAAAAAAAAAAAGATCCTTAGATCCCAAGCTAAGCATCTCTGTTTCATTTGACTCGTCCTCATTTGGCTTGAATTCAAGACCCCTTAGTATTTTGGTTGCCCTTCCTAAAATGTGGTACCTAGCATGGAACCCAATACCCAAGTTGTGGCTTGGACATATTGACTCATTAAGTGGAAGTTACCAAAGAGGGGATGTTCCTGGATATGGGATATCTGTTTTTGTAATATCTAGAAGTCAATAAGCACTTATTAAGTGCCTACTATGTGTCAGTCACTGCACTCTATCCACTGGCCTTTGTTTCACATTTATATAATAGATGCCATGTCTTTTTTTTCTCTCCTGAGACACCAAGATGCTTTTTATTTGGGTTTTTTCAAGTGACTGTTATCAATAGATAGCAATAATTTGTCTGTTTAGAATGCTAGAAGGAGTTCAACAATCAATCCAGCTGCATATAATAACATAAAGGAAGTTAAGAATGTAGCTTGTTAGGTGTTGTCTGGTTTGGCTCCAGGATCTATGTTCTCATGCAACAATGACTGTACATTTGTAAAGGTCAGTTTTATGATCAGCTGCAGAGAGTGAATAAAAAAACACATATACCCGTAAAAGCTGGCTGAAACCAGGAAACTGTTGGCTAGAAGTCTACAGCCTGATTCCAGACCTTCACTGAGCTCTAGTTAAAACTACAATGTGACACATAGACATTTCTGTGTGCTCTGGCTGCTCTGACTTCACAGAAGGAACTCAGTCTTACCACATCCACACCCTCAGTCTGCTTACTGGCAAAAGTGTTCACTCCCTTTTCCATTCCTATGTTCACATTGGTTGACCTACCTGATGTCCTTTCCTCTGTCTTCCCTGCTTCCATTTTTAAAAACAAATGTTTATTCATACATTTTGTTTTAACATCACCTATATTTTCACCTGTGGCCCTTTGCCTACCCCCTCCCAGAGGGCCATTTCATATCCTAATGAATGCCTCCTCTTTTCAAGGCATAGGTCAGATGCTCTTCCTTCAGCTCTCACTCACTTCCTTGTATTCTTTCTTGTGAAGTGGGAAAAACACTAGAATCAAAGGTGGTGGTTGCTTTGTCGATTAGCTGTGTCCAACTCTTTGTGAACCCTTTGGAGTTTTCTTGACAAAGATACTTAAATGGCTCGCCATTTCCTTCTCCAGCTCATTTTACAGATGAGGAAATTGAAGCATACAAAGTTAAGTGACTTGAACAAGGTCACACAGCTAGTAAGTGTCTGAGGCCAGATTTGAACTTGGGTCCTCCTGACTCAAAACCCAGCACTGTATCCACTGTGCCACCTTGATATTAAATCCTAGCTCTGCCACTTACAATTGTTTTGACTTGTGGGCAATTCACTTAGTCTCTGTAGGTTCCAGTTTCCTCATCTGCAAAATAAGTAGGCTGAACTAAATGTTCTTTAAGGTTCCTTCCAAATCACAGTCTACAATCCTGTGATTTTCTATATAGTGTCTTGTCCTTGGGGACACAAATCGTGCAGGTCTTATACTTTTAGATTCCCTATATTACCTAATAATTGTTTAGTAAATTCTTCTGGTTTATCAAATCAAAATCATTGGGCTTGTCAAGATTAAATTATCCTGATGACCACAGAAAATAACTTTCAACATTCCTTTCCAATCAAAAATTCTATGGCTAAAGCACTCAGGGGAACCCTGGTGCTGCCCTGATAACCGTGATATTTGGAGCTTGAAGGAACCCTAAAGATCAAGTCCATTTCCTTCATTTCACATATGAGGAAACTGAAGCCCAAAGCGGGGTAGGGCTTGCCCATGATCCCACAGTTAATAAGTAGCCACGCCAGGTCTTGAATCTAATCCTTTAGCCTCAAAATCCAGTGTTCTCTCCGCTATAATACATGACTATTTCAAAGATAGTCTAGAGTTTTATTTATTATATCTTCACCATATTTTCCTCTTATAATTCTTATACATATAAAGGTCTACTGGTATTATATAGCTACTTATTTTTTTTTAACTTTCAAAGAAAAATCTATTGATCTGCTGTTGTCCATCTCTTTTTTTTTTAAAGCCTAATTAGGAATTTTGAATATATTTACAAAAAATTCTTCTCATAGACATATACAGGATTTAGAGGCCATCTGATTCAATTCCTCCATTTTATAGATGAGTAAACTGAGGCTTAGGCATATTAAAAGACTCTCTCAAGGTCACTCAGGTATTAAAGTGGCAAACCAGGATTTAAAAACAGGTCCTCTGTCTCCAAAGCTAATTGTCTTTCTAAATTAACTATAATTTGCATGTATGTTCCTATAAAATTCAGACAGAGCCCCATCTGCTTCAGTGCCTTAGTACTTTCCCAGGCCTGGCAATCCCATTGAGGAGCAGTATATTGAGGTAACATTTCATGTATCTTGATAGTGAAAGGAAATTGGTTTGAATCCCATGAGACGTACAGAGAGCTATGAAA
This sequence comes from Vombatus ursinus, assembly GCF_900497805.2. NCBI lineage: Eukaryota > Metazoa > Chordata > Mammalia > Diprotodontia > Vombatidae > Vombatus > Vombatus ursinus. The sequence continues at coordinate 91,914,077 of NW_020954590.1, forward strand.
TCCCAAAATCCCCAAGTTGCAAAGGAGATTATTCCTACTTCAGAGACTGTGGAAGATAAGGAAGCTTAGGGATGGAAAGGATATAAAAGTTGTTTTTTAAAGATTAAATAACCGTAGTTAAGTGATTTGGCCAAAGACACATAGCTAGGAGGCTGCAGAGCTGGGTCTCAAAGATGATTTGAGTCACAGAATACCCCAATCTATGCACTAAAAGAGAGGTGTTATAATAGATTTCTGTTGCATGCGTGAGAAGGAATATGTGTATTATTAGTATGTGAAATCTGACTTTCAGTATGACCATGAAATTAAAGGTACAGTCAAACTTTCCTGAGCCTCAATCCCCCACCTATAAAATTTAACTATAAAAAATGTCAGCCTAGTATGTAAAACGTGTATGATTATCCTAGTCAATACTACAATAATCAACATAGCAAGTAGTTAAGATTCACATATTGTAATCAGAGCTAGTCTCCATTTTTTCCACACCTGACCCAGATTCCAAGTCTGAGAAGCCAAGGCTCATCTCCCAGCTGAGTATTTTCACTGACTGTCCTCATGCCTTGAACTTTCTTCCTCCTGATAGCTACTTCCTGCCTTCCTGGCCTTCCTCCAAACCTTAGCTAAAGTTCTACCTTCTCCAAGAAACCTTTCCTAATCCCTCTTAATCTTAGTACTTTCTTTCTAAAATCACCCCCAATTTGCATGTTGTCTTTCCCATTAGACCATGAGCTCCTTGAGAACTCAGACTGATTTTTGCCTCTCTTTATATACTCATTGTTTATCACAGTGTCTAGCACGTAGCAGGTGCTTAATAAATGCTTGTTGACTGACCCACAGAAGCAATAGTAATCATAGTATTTGTCATCACCACTGCAATCATGGTGGTGGTAGTGAGAGAGTAGCTGACAATTATATCCCTCTCTAAAGTTTGCAAGGGGCTGTAGCAATTTAATATTTTAATAACTTTTCTTTCAAGAACTCGCTGCCCACTAAATTAAGTTAAAGTCAACTAGCACTTATTAAACATTTTATTCCATTTCATTCTCATGACATCTCTGTTAGTAAAAAAAAAATGAACAAGTATAATTGCATGCTTTAAAGAAACTGAGGAAACAGAGCAGTTGAATTACTTGCACGAGATTATATGGTGAGCAACTAAGGCAAGAATGCAGCTCTTCTGATTGTCCACTTAATGCTCATTCTGTAACTTACGTCAAATATGCCTGTTAGTCAAATTATGTAATAATAACTACCATTGCATTGATAAAATCCATATCTACAAAGTATGATTTCCAACTGCATTTAAGTGATATTTAATTCAATTAAATTCTAACACAGCAAGAGAATTATGGCAATGTTTTGAGTTGTAATGACAGTGTAATAATCCCAACATGTTTGGCAACTCTAATAAAATGAAATTGAAAAAGAGACATGGGTCATAAGATCACAGATGTAGAGCATGGAAAAGACTCCAGAGGTTTTCTAGTCTATCCTCCTCATTTTACAGAGGGGAAAATTTGAGGCCTAGGGAAGTTAGGTGGCTTACCCAAGGTCACACATGTATAGTTAATCATCAGAAGAGGGATATGAGTCCAGGTCCTTTAACTCCACAGTTATTCTCTTCACTGAGCTCAGAAATCAACTGTAGAAGTCCAGGATTGGGGAAACATGGCTATCCCAACATTCAGCCCACATTTGGAATATTTTGTTCAGTTATGGCAGCTGCCCTTTAGAAAAGATGTTGTCAATCTGGATTATTCCCAGAGGAGGGCAGACAAGATGGTGAAAGAATTATAGACCAGACCACTCAGGGATGACCAGGAGAAGAGAAGAATTGCAGCTGTTACAATAGAAAGATTTAAGCATTTGAGAGATTCTCATGTGGAGTAGGAATTAGATTTTCTCTGCTTGGTCTTCAAGGTCAGAACCAGAAATAGTGGGGTAAAATTACAGAAGAGCATTTAGCGTCAAGTGACTAAAAACGTCCTAGTAATTAGAGCTGTTCATAGAAGAATAGGTTTGGGAGGATAGTGGATTTCCTCTCACTGGAGGTTTTTGACCAGAAATCAGATGGCTACATGTTGGAGCTGTTATAGAAGGCATTCCTATGTAAGCTGAGATCCTTTTTACAGCTGAAATTTTGTGATTCTTTGAGATATTTGTCAGGAGATTTGGTATGTATTGGTAAGGAGATTTAGTCCGTATTTTTACTACCTTTGATAATATTAAACTAAAGGACTTTAGAACTAAAGTCATAAGCATGGGCTTCTGGACTTGTTTGTTTCTGTTGAGGGCACCACCATCCTTCAGAAGTCACTCATTTTAAGAGGGTGGCTAGCTGGCACAGTGGATAGAGCACTGGCCCTAGATTCAGGAGGACCCGAGTTCAAATCCAGCCTCAGACACATAACACTTACTAGCTGTGTGACCCTGGGCAAGTCACTTAACCCCATTGCCTAGCCAAAAAAAAAAAAGAAATCACTCAGATTTACAACCTTGACATTGTCTCAAGTCTTTACTCTCAATAACACCACATACCCAATCAACTGCAAAGTTTTGTTGATTCTACCTTCACAATATATCTTGCATCCACCCCTTCTCTCCAATTGCAGGTCAACTATTTTAATTTAATCCTCTTCACCTCACAAATTCCTCAGCTTAGCAATTAAAACCCTCCAGAGTTTGACTCCAATCTAAATTTCAAGGTTAATTTCCTATAACTCTCTGTCATCTGCTCTCTAGCGAACACAGTGCTCTATCTCTCTTACTGTACCTTTAAATGGACCCCTCCCTACCCCAGGCATGGAATTTGCTCCTCCAGGCAGCTCTGTCTTCCTTCTAGAATCTCTATCTTCCTTCAAGGTATAGATCAGCCGTTCTTTGGCAACAGCAAAAGGTTTCTGAACAAAAATCAATTAAAAATCAAACATATAATGAATCCAAGGTGTTTCTGGCAGAATTTGCCCATGTTGCATTCACTACAGCCTTGGTTTTGAACACGAAGAACGGGTACTTTGCACTGTGCAGGCCCTCAAGCCACTCAATGTCCACTGAACACTGCTGAAAGGTGAAAAGGGGTCACAAGTGGAAAAAGTGGAAGAAGCCCTGTAATAGATCTTGTATCACTTCCCATGGGAAACTTTTCCTGACCTTCTTTTTTTATGCTTTCTCCCTCCTCATATTATAATGAACATACATAGTAGTTTACATTTGTACCTCCTAATATAAGTTCCTTGAAGGGAGGAACTTTCTGTTTCATTTTGTTTTTGAACCCTCCAGAATCTAGAATGGTGCCTTAAACATAATAGGTATTGCTATTAGGCCCCGAAAACTCTCTTCCTACAGGGTAATCTTCATTCCTCTAATTCCTTATGCCTCATTTTCTAAAAAATTTAGTGTGATAAATCATCCAACACATGAAAATTATATTGCATTATATATGATATGTTATATATATTATATATACACATAATATGTTAAATGCTCTACACTTTCCTATCCCTTTCAGGGAAGTGTCAAAAGTTCTTAACCTTGTAAATGTGAGTTATTCATGTATGTGATGATAATAATTGAATCCACAGAAAATGAGCTTATTTACTAATACTTTTTCCAATCATAAAAAGGAAATATTTTACCCTCCTGTGCAATTGTCTGCAGAACATTGATTATAAAAGAATAATAGTGGAATAGTGACTTGTCCCTATACCATTTCTAGCTGACTTCCATCAAAAAGATGAGAATAATGAGATAAAAAAAAAAGACATGCTCTCTCCCATTCTCCATGAACTCCAATCTAGGTTGGGAATATAAAACTTAGATAAATGAGGCAATATGGATTTTTAAAGTATGCAGATGTTCCTCAGAGATATTGTGGGTTTGGTTCCAGACCACTACAATAAAGTGAGTCTCATAATAGAGTGAATCACACAAATTTTTTTGTTTCCCAGTGCATGTATAAGTTATGTTTATACTATGCTGTAGTCTATTAAGTGCATAATGGTATTATGTCTTTTAAAAGTACATGCTTTAATTTAAAATTTTTTTATTGCTAAAAACTTCTAAATATCATCTGAGCCTTCAGCCAGTTGTAATCTTTTTGCTGGTGGAGGGTCTTGTCTCGATGTTGATGGCTACTGACTGATCAAGGTGGTAGTGATTGCTGAAGTTTGGGGTGACTATGGCATTTTCTAAAAATAAGACAACAATGAAGTTTTCTGCATTGGTTGATTCTTCCTTTCACTTGAACACATGGAGGACGTTGTAGGGTTATTAATTGGCCTAATTTCAATATTGTTGTGTCTCAAAGAATAGGGAGGCCTGAGGAGAGGGAGAGAGAGCAGTCAGAACACACACAACATTTATTGTTTAAGTTTGCTGTCTTATATGGAACATGGTTCATGGCATTCCAAAACTATTATGATAGTAATATCTAAGATCACTGATCACAAATGACCATAACAGATATAATAATAATGAAAAAGTTTGAAATATCTCGAGAATCACCAAAATGTGACACAGAGGCATGATGTGAGCACACGCTATTGGGAAAATGGCACCGATAGACTTGCTTGACACAAGGTTGCCACAAACCTTCAGTTTGTTAAAAAATATATATATATTTAAAAATGCAGTAAAGCAAAGCTCAATAAAAAGAGGTATGTCTGTATGCAGTAGACTGAAATTATGTATTAAAGACCAGAAGTCAGAGGAGTAAGAGGAAAACAGGTAGAAGATTCATAGAAGCCAAAGAATCCATTTCAAAAAGAACCAGTGAACAAAGAGATCAAGGAAGATAAGAAAAGAGAAGGATTTAGTACTAAGGAGTTCATTGATCAGTCTCAAAAAAAGAATAGTTGAAAGTCATAAAAACATCTTTTGAGGTCTTCAAGTGGAGGCAGAATGACCAGTTGTTAGGTGTGTTATAGTAGAGATTTCTTCATGTATCAGTTAAACTAGAAGGCAAAAGAGGTTCATTCCCATTCTCAGATTCCATAATGTTCCCCCTCACACTCTTTATAATCTAACAAAGTTGGCCCACTTGTTGTTCTCTGTACCCAACATTACTTGTCCTTTCCACATTCTTTTACGTAAGCCATGGAAGTGTTGCTCACACTCCATTTTCTTCACATGACATATTATGAGGAATAGAAGAGTCGTTATTGTCCAATTAAAGAAACCTGACAGGCACTCCCTCTTTTTCTTCTCCCTCTTCAAATACCTGGTTTACGTGTGTGTGTGTGTGTGTGTGTGTGTGTGTGTGTTCCCCAATAGAATGTAAGTTTCCATAAGAAAAGGGACTGTTTTGTCTTTGTCTCCCTAGTACCTATCATGGTTCTTGGTGCATAGTAGGCACTTAATAAATACTTGGTGAATGCATGCAAGCAAGCATGAATGAAGGAGTGGAACAATATTTAAGAGCTAGAAGGAGCATTAAAATTGTTTCATGTAACTCAATCATTTGAAAAATGAAGAATCAATACATAGATTATACAGATGAGAAAGTAGATATTTGAACAGATAAAGTTATTTGTTTAAGGTCACCCACAGTCAGGACCAGACCACTGGCTCTAAGCCTCGTGGTTTTTCCACTGTATCATATGAAGAGTCAACTTAAAAAGCCATAGTGTCACTCATTCAATCCAACTCAACCCCATGATTTTATATATACTGCATATATTTGAATGCTGCTGGCTCATCTGTACTTATATCCTTTTAGTTAACAAGTTTTTAGGGGATGAAACCCATTTCCTTGCCACTGGCTCATTATTTTACTGTCTCTCATCCTGGCTTCTTTCATAGCCTCTAAAAAATTATTTACTTTCTAGTGATTCTTTCAAGGCTCCTACAATCTATTCAGGAAATAATAGGCATTCCTAAAATATCCTAAGGCTACAAACATGCATGAGACTTCAATGATTCTCCCTTTCTCTTCATTTTATTTTTCATTTTAACTAAACATATATGTAAACCATCAACATCGCTATTTAATTTAAATTATGATCTAAAATAAAAGCCTGCCCCAAACTCAGACCTCACTTTTGTTTGGTATAGTTGCCAAAGGTATAGTGCCAGACATAAGGTGTGGTTAAAAACCAACTTTTCAGAAAGGAAACACCCTTTTCCTTCATCTGTATCCAGTGGGAAATCAGTGAGGCATTTTGGCTAAGAATAAAATGCAGACTTGATTTCAAATGGGCCAAGTCTAAAAATTCTGCCTACACCTTTGTGTCGAACAGGAATCTACTTGTATCCTTAGCCCTTTCAAGTCAAAGGTCAGGCAGGATTTTCAAGTGCATGGTAGTTGGAGAGCAAAAAATTCATTATTTGAATTCAATACAATTCAATAAACATTTAATACGTGCCTACTATGTGCAAGGCAAAACCAAGATGTGGACTAATACACAGTGTAATTGTCTTCCAATGGAACCATGTGCCTGATTTTTCAGCAGCAAGATAGGGCAGCTTTCTTTGTCCTCTCCATATATGAATCTACTTTAAGGTTTCTCTTGGATTTTAAATGTATATTAACTATTATTCACTAATCCATGTTACAACATTTATTAAGTCTCTGCTATGTACAGATCCTTAGAGGGTTACCTGGGGTCATTGAGTGGTTGAGTGACTTGCAGAGGGTCACTGGTTGAGTGACCCTCACACCCTCTGTGTGAGAGATATGACTTGAACCAAGGCTTTTCTCTCCATCATAGCAGACTGCCTCTTAAATTATTTTGTCTGTTACCTTAGCAACTTTCTAAGACCATAAACTGTAGAGCAGGCACAGGCCTGAATTAATAAGAGTTTTCTCATCAGGAGTTCCCTATACGAGTGAAATCATAGGTTAGGGCTAAAAAGAAATGATGCTTTGGAATAAGATTTAATTTGTAGACTCTCCTCTGTTTTCATAAGTCTGAAGTTATTTGCCTGGCTTATTAGTTTCTTTATAAGATGTAGAACTTGGGCATTGAATATTTAATACAGTATAAGTTCCCTGAGGTCAAAGACTATCTTATTTATTTTTGCAATATTTGCATTAGGATGACACTGTTCATTTTTTTAATTGTTTGAAAAATTGTGTGGCTTGACTAGAGAAGGTTACCACCAGTGAAGAAAAAGCAGGACTGTCTTGGAACCATTGCATGCTGGCTATCACTAATAACCAGACTTTTTTTTTTCTCCCTACAAGCTCTTTATCCAGAGTAGAATTTGAAGTTATGTAAATAACAGATCTCTTAAGGACTGTGGTTTCATATTCCCAGAACCTCCTCAGGTGTTATATTTGACTTAGAGTCAAATTCTGTTTAAGGTCATAGAATCATCTCATATTCTTGGGTCTGTTAAATCCTCAGGAACATCATAGAACAGAAGTCCTCAGGAACATCATAGCACCATATCTATTTTCTCAGGACTCTAAAGTTTGAGTCCAGCCTCTAACAGTTTCCCTGACAATCTAAGACCTCAGGAAGTTGTCCGCAGAAGCGCTAAGCCATTGCCTTCTACCTCCCTGGGACCACCTGAGTCATTGCGTGTCATATGGTGTCCATTACCTTTTGTCATGAGAGCAAAGCTATCTACCAAATCCCAGAAAACCTTATTCCGGGCAAATTAGTTAAACTTTAGACATTATAAAGCTATCCCCTTTCTGTAATCAAGAAGTAACAGCCATAATCAGTTTTAAAGTTTAACTAGTCCAGGTACTCCATTCTTCCCAGATCCACATTCTAGGGATGGAGAAGTCCAGCAAATTCAATAAAGGACAGTTTGGAGGATCCCATGAAATAACTCCAGTGGTAAAGACTGTTGACTAAGTACATGAAACTCAAGAAACAGGGAAATATTTAAAGCTGACACTATGTCATATTCATCATTCAATACTTATAAAAATGTCTGCAGCAAAGTTTGATAAAAAACTAGAAACAAGAGAACACAATTCTAGTTCCCCATATACATCTCTAGAGAAAATGAAATATACTTCTCTTGAGAAGTTCTTGAAGTGACTGGTGCAATATTTAGAGATGGCTAAGGAAAATGGCACAGGAAAACCTGATCTGTTTTCGAATAGCCAAGGTAAATGAAGGCTAACCCTCCTTGTAATAGTCTCTAATGGCACTCATCTCTATCTTTCTTCCCTGACTCCCATTCTCAATTCAGCAGTAGAGAACAAAGGAGTAGGGTTTGTTTTTATAAAGAAAGAGAAGTTGGTGAAAACAGCCTTGACAGCTGCACTCTGTAGCTTGCTGAATTGGGGGCTTATACATCCCCCATTCAAGACTCTTGTTTTGTCTAGATTATATATATATATTATATTTGTCTAGATTATATATATATTATAGATCATTTTCTGGCTCTGGCGTCATTTAGGTAATTATGATTTCCAATGATTTTGTTGTCATCTCTATTTCCCTTGATGGGAGAAGCACTTAAGAGAGATCAGAAAGTAATTGAATTGTTGTAGTCACTTGCCCTCCCCTCGCTCTTGAATGACACAGCCAGCTTTTCCCAAAACAAAAACAACAGTCCTAATAAATAACATCTGGGACTAAGTAAACGACTTTTACTTTTCCTGGTGCAGAAGTGGCAGTGCCTCGAGGACACGTCTGGCAAACTTCGAATTCACAAATGTAAAGGATCCAGCGACCTGCTCGCAATCCGGAAGAGAACTCGAAGTATCCACTCCCGAGGCTTCGGTAACAAAGACAAAGAATGTAATTGTGGGGAGACTGATTATCGGGCTAGCAGGAGCCAGAGGAAAAACCAGAGACAGTTCCTGAGAAACCATGGCACTCAAAGTAAGTGATTTCCTAATGACCACCCAGCAGCAGGTGGAAGTCTTTGGAAATGGGAGGGATATAGTTAACAGGACCTTGTGCATATATGTGTGTATACACACGTATTTACATTTATTTCTTTGGTGTATGGTTCATTTGTTCTATCACTCAAATCTAAATGGCAGGCTGGTGTTCAAAAGCAGAATTCTCATCAATTTTTATTTTTTTCTCTGTAAATTTTTTCTATTTTCAAAAAAAAGATTTTTCTACTAATAACAAATGAATTCATTCAGTTAGCGAAGGAAATGATTCTTGGAATCATAGGGTTATAGCATATAGCAGATTTAAAGGGACTTCAGTGTATGCATGCATATATACACACCAACACACACACATATATATGTATACATATACATATACTTACATGATCATCCTTAGATCTAAAACCAGAAGGAAACTTAGAGGTCATCAGCTCTAATATTCTCATTTTACAGTCAAAGGAACTTAGATCCAGAAAAGTTAAGTGATTTGCTCAAAGTTCCAGTAGTGTGGCAGAGGTGAGATTCAAACTCAGTACCTATGACTCTTAAGTTCAGAGTTCTTTCATTGCACCTTGCTGCATTCTCTCCCCATCCCGCACTTAAGTGGCCGTTGAAAGGAGGGAAGTAGTAACCACTCTGGCATAATAGAGAGAAATGTACCCCATTACTATTTCTGGAGCTTTGTTGTTGTTGTTGTTGAATCATTTCAGTACCATCTGATTATTTGTGACCCCATTTTGGTGTTTTCTTGGCAAAGATACTGGAGTGGTTTGCCATTTCCCTCTCCAGTTCATTTTACAGATGAGGAAACTGAGGCAAACAGGGTTACATAGCTTACCCAGTATCACACAGCTAATCTAGGAAGTGTCTGAGGCTGGTTTGGAACTCATAAAGGTGAGTCTTCCTGATTCCAAGTCCAGTGCTCTACCCACTGTGCCTCCTCACTGCTCTTTTCTATAGCTACAGGGAAACAAAATTCCCACACATTGACCTAAAAGGACTATTGCTGAGATTGCTTTGACTTAGCCATAGAACCAAAGCATTCACTTTAGCAGGTTGTTGGACAGCAGACTTTTGCCTCCAACAACAACAAATGTAAGTGGTGCTATGGAATTGGGGAATGGACATAGATTTGAATGCTAACTCTGCTATGAACTATCTGTGTGACCTTTGGCATCTCACTTAAGGCCTCAGTTTCTGAGGATGTCAGACTGGATGACTTCTAAGGTAGTCTAAATCTGTGACCCTATGATTGTCTGATAGAGAAAGTGTGGGGTTGTAGAAAGGACGGGAATTGAAATCTGCATGTCCTGAGTTTAAATTCACTTCAGACATTTATAAGCCATGTGGCTTCAGGCAAGCCATTTTACCTGGAAATGCCTGGGGTAATTTCCTAGTAATTATGTACTCAGTCATAGACAAGTCCCCATAGACTGAAAAGACGGGCCATGAAAATCCCAGATCCTTCATAATCACCTGTAGAGTACCTAAGTTGTAGGTATAGCAGGAGACAGAGCATGAGAGGCTACAACAGTATGAGATACATTTCCTTCAGATGTATCTGATTTGGTCCATTTTCTCCGTTTTTTAGATAAGGACAAATTAGTGTTATTTATGTTGGTGGATATGGTTTAAATTAGGACAATTCAAGAGGAACACTGTTGAATACTTTAAGGATCACACTGCCCCTGGCCAGCAACCTCGTTATTTTTATTAAGACATTGTCCTCTCAAGCAGACAGCAGAGCAATACCAGTGAGACCCTGAGTAAAGGCCAATTCAAGTGCAAAGCAGGCATGGCCTATAAATGAATGTCTACTGCCATCTACTGGCAGACTGTGGGAACTGCCTTATTTCTGTGATGATTTTCATTTCCATACTGGTTTGGAAATTGAACACTGTTATGTTCAACAGTAATTACTCCACTCTCTCCAGAGTTGGAGATTACACAGCATTCCAGGACGATATCAATGTCTAGACATTTTCTCTATTAGTGGGTAAGTCAGGTTTAATACATCCCAAAAAGCAAAACTCTACAGCCCCCTTGCCCCAGCTTAACTTCCTAGATCAGCCAGCTTACAGATAGAGGCGCTTTGTTAGGGTAATTTACAGTTTATCATTCTGGACCTTAACTATAAATAATGTTGCATTGCATTTCAGGTCACATTTATTTTAAGGACTGAATTACATGTTAGCAAAATTTAGACTAGTTTATTTTGAATGAGGCCAGATTTTTCAACATGTGCATAAAATTAAAATTTGCTTAAAATGTCCAAATTCCATGGAATGGAATGGTATAAATGTCCCATTTTCCCATTGATGAAGTTCTCCAGTGACCCTGTTAGTTCACATTTAGGATTTTATGAGCCTCCCCTCAAAGGGACATAGACAGTTATACATTTTGATTCAGTGACTGTTGTGTATCCCTTATATCTATGCTGGTGGGTCTACAGAGGTTTAAGAAAATAATGCCATCTTAGTGTACTTCATAGAATCTACATGTTTTTTAGGCAGTTAACAAGCCTTTTTTTCTTTAATAATATTTTATTTTTCCCAATTACATGTAAAAACAATTTTAACATTCATTTTTTTAAAGTTTTGACTTCCAAATTCTATCCCTCCTTCCTTCTTCTTCCCCTCTCTGAGACAGTAAGCAATCTGAAATAGGTTATACATATGTAGTTATGTAAAATACTTCCATATTAGTCATTTTGTGCTAGAAGACGAAGGAGGGAAGGAAGGAGGAGGGAAGAAGGGGAAGAAAGAGAAAGAGATAGCATGTTTCATTCTGTATTCAGACAACATCAGTTCTTTCTCTTGAAGAGGAATAGCATTTTTCATCATGAGTCCTTTGGGATTGTCTTGGATCATTGTATACTGAGAATAGCTGTCATTCTTCATCATACAATATAGCTATTAGTGTGTACAATGTTCTTCTGGTTCTGCTCACTTCACTTTGTATCAGTTCATGTAAGTCTTTCCAGGTTTCTCTGGAATCATTCTACTTGTCATTTCTTATAGCACAATATTATTCTATTACAACCATATACCACAACTTGTTCAACCATTCCCCAATTACTGGGCATCTCCTCAATTTCCAATTCCTTGCCACCAAAAAAATAGCTGCTATAAATACTTTTGTTGCAAATAGATTCTTTTCCTTTTTTTTATCTCTTTGGGATTCAGACCTAGCAGCAGTTTTGCTGGATCAAAGGGTTTGCACAGTTTTACAGCCCTTTGGATACAGTTTCAAATTGCTCTCCAGAATGGTTGGATCAGTTCATAACTCCACCAACAGTGCATTAGTGTCCCAGTTTTCTCACATCTCCTCCAACATTTATCATTTTCCTGTTTTGTCATATTAGCCAATATGACAAAGTTATAACTTTATATATATATATATATATATATATATACATATATAACTCAGAGTTAGTTAACAAACAATATTTAGCATTTACTGTGCGCCAAGCACTGTCTTATGCACTATGGATACAAAGAAAGATAAAAACATTATCCTTATCATCAAGGAGCTCATATTCTAATGGAGGAAAGAACACACAAACAACTTTGTTCAAACAAGACAGTATGTGGTATAAATGGAAGATAATGCCAGAGGGGAGGTACTAGCAGTGAGGAAAATAGAAGAAAGGCTAGATCTTAGCTGAGTCTTGAAGCGAGCTAGAAGGTGAGGAGGGAGAACATTCCAGGTGTGGGGGACAGCCAATGCAAAGGTTTGGAGTTGGGAGATGTGATGTGGTGTATGAAGAACAGAAAGAAGGCAAGTAGATCAATGTTTCTGGATCATAGATTACATTGAGCAGAGTAAAGAATAAGACTGGAAAGGTAAAAAGTGTTACATTATGAAGGTTTTTAAGAGGCAGAGGATTTTTACATTTGATCCTGAAATAATAGGGAGCCATTAGAATTTATTGAGTAGCAGGATGACATGGTCAGACCTATGCTTTAAGAAAATTTCTTTGGCACCTGAATTAAAGCTAAATTAGAATAGAGAAAAAACTCTAGGCAGGGAGACCAATCACAAGTCTCTTGAAATAGTCCAGGCATGAGACAATGATGGCATCTGCCAGGGTGATAGATAGATCTCACATGGCTAATCTCATGTACTATGGCAAAACAACAACAACAACAACAATAAATAATATTCAGGGCAGAAGGGCTGTGATTTGGTCCAAGCCCATGACTCCATCGATGTAGGAAATTCAATTCACTGATGCAAATCAGTAACTCCTCTAGAACTTAAAATCTTTTAGAATTGCGTAAGAGATTAAGTGACTTGTCTCGGCCCATTGAGCTAGATTATATCAGGAACAGGACTTTAACCTGGCTCTTCATGATTTCAAGGAAAGTTCTCTTTTCAGTATAATATATTGTCTCTCAAAAACTGGTAAATGATAGTTATCAAAGAAATATATTAAGTTCTCCCCAATACTGGCATCATTATCCTTTAGCTAACTGCAAGATGATGATAATAGGTTGGTTGGTAGATATCTTAAAAAGGTAACATTTTCTTCACTGAGTAGTTCACAATCATTTATGTAAAGAGGTAGTTTCTGGAACATTGAATTTTCCATGTATACACACACACACACACACGTGTGTGTGTGTGTAAGTGTATCTATAGTTCTATCAACTGGACTAATAGTATAGTCCTACCCAGTTGGACTGATTGGACTGTTACATGTGGAAACTAATTTCAGTCAGCTCAAACATATAAATTTGCTGGGGAATCTATACAGAGTATGAGTATTCTCCACATTCAAAGGGGCCTGCCATACCAAATTACCATTTCCATCCTTCCATTTTCTTAAGCTATACAATTATATCTTGGTATCAGTGTTAACTTGCCTTCCCTTTCTTGCAGAATACAAGCCAAGGTTTGTTCACACTCGCCAAACCCGCTCCCTATCTGTGGAATTTGAAGGAGAAATATATGATATAAACTTAGAGGAAGAAGAACTGCAACTGTTACGCCCAAGAAGTATTTCAAAGCGCCATGACAAAAGCCTTAAGTCCGCAGGAGTCCACAATGCTGCAGCTGTTGGTGGTGACAGTGAATTAATGCTGGCTGACGGCCCCAATGCAGTGGGACAATCAGATACTGTCCGAGTGACACATAAGTATGGATGCTTAGATATTCAGAGGAATTATTTTCAAGTTAACCTGCTACATATCATCATCATCATCATCATCATCATCATCATTACCTTCTTCATACCACTACAAGAAAGAAATGCAGCTCAGCTTTAGTGATAGAATAATTGGCAGTGGTTAGCAGCTAGTGGCTAAATAAGCAGTGGGGGATCCAGGGAATAGAAGTTTTTGAGATGTGATTTTGATTCAGTTTCATATTCAGGCTTATTCTACTGGGTATTCAAGAAGCCACAATAATATTGCTATATCTTAACATAGCAGGCATGGAGCATATGCCCTTGAGCTGCTATCACCGTGGGGAACGCTGAAAGGAGAGAAAACAGATGGGGATAATTATTTGCACTACTAAGCCAACACTTTTTCCTGGATACATGGTTGCTATTATTCAATCTGTTGTATTACTCTTGTGGCAGTGGTAGCTGGGGCATAATCAAAAAGTGGGGTCTCCTGGATGGGTTTCCAGGGAAATAGAGTAGATGGGGGAATGGAATTAGGGAGGAGAAATACTTGAGTTAATTAGATCGGCACCCAGCTAGTCTAGTATGTCTTGCTTTTTGGAGGCTAAGCCCATGGGAAAGAACTGGGGAATGAAGGGTTTCAGCAAAGTGCTAATACTCTCAGTTTGGTCTTCCAATCTGTTTCTCATACCCATATAACCCCCCATACCGAAATATAACTATCTTTGACTACATCTAGCAATCTTTGCTTTTTTAAAAAGGACCTCTGTAGGAGTGTCTTATAATTTCTTTATCATTACCTTATTCCTTTGTGTTATAACAACATTGCTTAGCTATAAAATTTTAATTGTTGCATCCTGTCATCTTTATAGTACCAAAAAGCAGCCATGCTCTTTAATCATGTTGTTCTTCCCTTATTCCTTATTTGTTGATCAGCCCACCTTCCTTGTCTCCCTGGGCCTCTTTCTTTGTGGCATTCAAATGGGCAAAAATGAAAGGATTGGTTATAAATGATCTCGATAGAAAAGGTTTACAGATAGTTATGGTTCTTTTAATTAAATGATTCTTTATACCAAGTCTTCTTTTGCAGAATTTTGAAATTTCATTTTAATATTCTCTAACAATGCCACCCGAGCCCAGTCACTTCTTCAGGTGTATTAGCTGGTGTTTTCTAAAAGTTAAAATTTCTGTTTGTTGATTTTGTGTACTTTGGGAACAGTATTAAGTCTGTCCAGTGCCTTCCACGTCCTTGGCAATGATACCCACTGACCCAGTTTTGGACGCTCACATTTATAGCCAAGAGGCATTACATTCATAATTATCTACTGATGAGCTTGTATTCATTGATTTGTTGCTCGTATCTAAATTAACTGGTTCAGGAGAAAAATAAAGTTCTCTTCTTTGGTCTTTCCTATAGGTGCTTTATTCTTCCAAATGACACAATCCATTGTGAGAGAGAACTATATCAATCAGCCAGAGCCTGGAAAGACCACAAGGCATACATCGATAAGGAGGTTAGCTGGGATTTAAATGTCTATTCCAAATTCAACTGGATGGCTGGGAAGCTGTTTTTATTGATCATTTGATGGGTACAATACCTAGTATGTATTATAATTGCATGTAAAATACTACACCTAATAATAATTCCTCTCTCCTCCAATCAACAACTCTGTGAGCTAGGGACTGCAAATATTAATATCAGCATCTAACATAGGACCTTGCCTATAGTAGCCACTTAACAATAAATAGTATTTACATGGGATATTAAGGTTTGAAAAGCACTTTACACATTATTTCATTTGATCCTCCCATCAAACCTGGAGGTAGACATTATTATTATTAATTATTATTATTATTATCATCATCATCATCATTATTATTCACTTTTACAAATAAAGAAACAGAGGTCCCAAGAGATTAAGTGACTGACTCAAGGTCACACAACAAGCAAGATCCAGAAAAGATAAAGTCATTTGATCAAGGTTAAATCACAAGGAAGTGTGAGCAGAGCCAGGATCTAAAGTCCAGTCCTCCTGCTCTTTCCACTATTCCATGAGCACTTCGAGGAAACAAGAGAAGGATGATTTGATGACTTTTTTTTGATTCTTTCCAAGTCAATGATGCCATGTATCTGTTAGGAAACAAACTTGCATTAAGTGTGAAAGGTGTTCTGCCTTTGGTAGAATGTAAAGAGTACTGTGACTTTTTCCAGCATAGGCCCAAATTTATTAAGTGGTTTAACGTATGCCTATGGTGACAGAAAAAAAAACTGAAGTGAGAAAGCATTTTGCTCAAAGGAGAATTCTAAAGAGCTATTGGCCTTAAAATATAATTAATCCCCAATGTATTCCCCAGATTGAAGCTCTCCAAGATAAAATTAAGAATTTAAGAGAAGTGAGAGGACACCTGAAGAGAAGAAAGCCTGATGAATGTGATTGTAACAAGCAGAGGTAATGGCTTCTTTGCTGCAGCCTGCTGGTAACGTCTGC
Organism: Vombatus ursinus; assembly: GCF_900497805.2. Lineage (NCBI taxonomy): Eukaryota > Metazoa > Chordata > Mammalia > Diprotodontia > Vombatidae > Vombatus > Vombatus ursinus. The sequence goes on from NW_020954590.1 coordinate 91,930,503, forward strand.
TCTGGAAACTCATTAGCTATTGGTACTGGCTGAGGTCATTATAGTGGGGGGTTATGTCTCTCTATTACTAAGCTTATTATGTTTAATGTACTATTGCACATAGTAATGACTAAGGCTATTTAAATAAAATTAAGTACACTATAAATCTAAGCAGTAGGTGTGAGGCGCAGTCCCTTTAAACAGAAGCTTTTGCCAGTACTAGCCACGTTATCTTTCTATTTTTGCTTTGTTTACAGAAAATGAATTAAATGTAATCAAATGGAAATGTATGAAAACTCACTTTTTAATCCTGTTGCCTGTAGCTATTATAATAAAGAAAAAGGTGTAAAAGCCCAAGAGAAATTGAAGAGCCACCTTCACCCATTCAAGTAAGTGGCCTCCTTTGGGAATAGTAGGGGCGGGGGGGGGGGGTAGCAAGGAAACAGTGTGTCAAGTGGCAACTTCCCAGTTGTTAGTGTTGCCATCAGCAAAAAAAGTAAATGTTTACTATGTGCCCAGGACAGTGAAAATCAATCAGTCGAGACATCACCTCAAAGTGTCATGAGAATCCATTCAAGGTCACTCATCTGAAGCACATTATCAGAGTCTAATTCAACTCTCTCCACCCTGGAGCACCCAGCTAATATATGTGATGTGCATAGCCTGCTCTTCTCATTATGTTGCCATGTGAGAAAAAAGACAAAGAGGGGTGGTGTAGGCCACCTCAGTTAATTCTAAGGTTTTCTGCTACACTAACAGCAGTATTGAATGTAGAAATGTAAAATGTAGAAAAATGAAAAAAAGATGGAAAGGGGGAATGGGATTGTAAGCTACATGACAGAAAGAAGAGAAACAGAGAGAAGGAAGAGGAAAGGAGAGAGAGAAAGAAGGAAGGAGGATGGAGAAGGGATATTTGAAACTTTCTGAAAAGAAGATTGAGACTGAATGAGGAAATGTTCGGTTCAAGTGAATTAAAGAACAAAAAGGACTTCCACATTTACTCTACTTAATTAAGTTAGCAAAAATATGGAGAGAGTATGGCATAGTATATAAAGCATCAGCTTTGAAGTCAGGGAGACCTGGGTTCAAGTTTTACCTGCCTCAGTCAGATACAAGCTATTTGACTATATCGTAACTTCTCCATGTGAGCAGACCATTCTTTACGCCTCTAAAATACAGATAAGTTATCAATCTGCATCAGTGGAGAGAGTTTTCAGACCAGGAGATCTCTATATTAATGAAATCAAAGATATAGGTCATTAAAATCTATAGAAAAATAACATTTCACAAATAGATCACACAACCCATAAAACTCTAAGAAGATTGCCATTTAACAAAGTTTACTTTTACTTTTATTGAAACTCGGATTTTCTTGAGAAAGAATAACCTAACTAGATGTCTCTAAATAGTAGGAATTACAGTGAGGAACTTTTTAATTTTTTTTTTAGAGAAAGTACTTTTAAATAATTCAAAAATCCCTTCTCTTTGAATAGAGAGGCTGCTCAGGAAGTGGATAGTAAACTACAGCTTTTCAAAGAGAATCGGAGAAGGAAGAAGGAGAGGAAAGAGAAGAAGAGGCAAAAGAAAGGAGATGAGTGCAGCCTGCCTGGACTTACCTGTTTCACACATGACAACAACCACTGGCAAACAGCACCATTTTGGAACTGTAAGAATCTCTTCTTCATGTACTTCCTGTATTTCACTTGACAGAGGAATCTGTGCAGATTCAAAAGGGATCCATTTTATTATTTTTTACAAAGATAGCTTAGATGGTTTTATTTTTTTTCCTTAAATAGTCCATATTTTATGTGGTAAGGCTAATTTTCTCCCAGATTCCTATCTTAGAATAGTATATATTCTTTCCCCACAAATGTTCCCATTTAGTTTAAATTGCATACCCAAAATAAAATAGAAAACATTTGATGCAGATGAGGTATAATGCAAAATGTGCACTTTTTAAATGAATGCTTATATTTTTCATTGGCTTGCATGCAAATTATTTTCCGTACAAGGAAAAATTTCCTAACACTTAGAATTGCAACTAAAGGGCAATTGGGCTGACCTGACAAATAGTACAATCCTCATTACTGGGGGTCTTCAAGCAAAAACTGGAATGGCTACTTATCAGGGATATTGTAAAGAGAATTTCTATTGTGGTGCCACTTGGATTCAGTACCCTATGAGGTACTTTCTAACTCTGAGTTCAATGGCCCTACAGTTCTATAAAGACATGTATCATCTATATTGATTTTGTAGACACTAAGGAGTGAGAAGCAAACTGATAAACAGAGAATACAACAAATAGATATTTTAATCATTAGAAAGGATTTAACCTTGTTGAGAGCAAATTTCTGAGCACTAACTCTGGACTTTAGCTAATTATCCTTCTTTCCCTTATGCACTTACATAGCTGGCACATCAGAGGAGAAGGGGAGAATGTTATATCCCTTCTTAGGCTTATTACTCATGCTGTCCCCATATTGCCCTGGTGCTGTGCCCCACAAAGACCCCCTGCCTAGGGTATGCAGCAAATACAACAAAGAGAGGGGGCTTTCCTGGTAGTTCTCCATGATATGTTCACTAGGTCTGTAAAGGCAGGGTTTCATAACTGGTTCCTCTAAGGCAGGGTTTCATAACTGGAGTCCATGAATTTGTTTTGTTGTTTTAAATATTTTGATAACTGTATTTCAATATAATTGATTTTCTTTATAATTCAACATATTTTATTTTATGCATTTAAAAACAAACAGCAGTTGGCTTTACCAGATTGACAAAGTAGATCATGACACACAGAAAAAAAGTTAAGAACTCTTGCTATAACGAATTTTCAATTCGTATACCATAAATATGTATAGCCAATGACCACTGTAATACAACATATACCACACTTTCGTGTAGCAGCCAACTCTTTTCCAGGTGGCATTAGATGCACATTCATTGTCACCAGAAAAATAACAAATGGCTAAGCGAGCTGATGGTTCAACCCAGAAAGACCAGTTCTTGTTCTTTCCATATAAATAAATCAATGATAAATTTTTTGTCAAGTATTTACTATACACAAAGCACTGTAATACATGCTATGGATACGGATACAAAATACAATCCCTGCCATCAGGAAAGAACAACACATAAAGAGACTCCACATATAGAGGACCAGGTTTCTAGGGAAGGGTGTTTTGATCTTAGAAATCACAGGAATGTTAAGGCATCATGAAGATTCTTTTTTTTAATAGTATTGTATTTTTTCCAATTATGTGTAAACACAATTTTTAACATCCGTTTTTTAAAAATTTTGAGTTCCAAATTTTCTTCTTTTTCCTTCCCTTCCCCCTCCCTAAAAAGGTAAGAATTTTAAATAGGTTATATATGTGCAATCACATCATAAGGATTCTTGAGTCATCTCTTTAGACGTTTCCCCCACTCACCAATCAGGGGAGCACAACCCTAGCCGTAAGGTCCAAAACTGAGTGGCAGCAGCCAGCGGGGCAGGGAAAGAAGCCGGGTTGGGAAGATAACCGAGTGATCTCCTTATGGGTGGGATCCATGTCTTATTCCTATTTGTATCCCTAGCACAGGACCTTGTATGGAGTAGGTATTTGATTCTTGCTTGCGAACAGTAAGAACCAGAGAAACTTGAGGGTCCCTTTCAGCTCTGTATCCATTGCTCCAAGAGAATCAAACCCAGCCTTCTCTCTTCCCTACAGGCCCTCAACTGAAAAGATTTTTAGGTTGGGAGTTTTGTATTATATGCACCATCACCTTAGGTTGGTACATAAGTGACATTTCAGCTCACCATTTTTATTTAATCTTTCACTCGTCTTAGGGCTATTTTTTTCCCATTCTTTTTACTCCAGATATTTTTCCTTTGACACTCTGGGACACAAGAAAAAACTATTTCTAAAAACTATCAAAGTAGTCCATGAACATGGAAGGGGAAGGGTGATAGCATTTATTTAACTCCTACTATGTGCTGTGTTTTTTATTAATATTATATCTTCTGATCATCACAACTACAAGGTAGATGCTATTATTATCCCCATTTTGCAGTTGAGGGAACTGAGCCAAACAATGGCTTGCCCAGGGTCACCTAGCAAAATGCCTATATCCCAGAGGAAGAATGTCAGCTCCTTGAGGGCAGGTTCTATTTGTATTTTTAGCACCTGTATGCCTGGCACATATCAGATACTTCTTACATTTTTGTTGATTGAATAATTAATTAGCATGCCTTTAATCTCCAAGTTTGACTCCCAAAAGGGAAAAACCTATACCACCAGCCCTATAAGAAAGAAAATAAGCAACATGGGTTTAAATCTGATAAAACATCAACGGCTTTAAAGTAATTCTGCGACAATGTTACACCTAAGCTCATTTACCTTTATTCCCCTACCCAACAGTGGGATCTTTCTGTGCCTGCACAAGCTCTAACAACAACACCTACTGGTGTCTGCGAACAGTCAACGAGTCGCACAACTTCCTTTTCTGTGAGTTTGCTACTGGCTTCTTGGAATATTTTGATATGAATACAGATCCCTACCAGGTAAACAAAGCCCTTTCCTTTTTCAGAAGATTATAAGAAGTCCAATATTAAAGAGAGAATTTGAGTCAGTTTTCTTGGACTGACCCTTCCTCTTCTTTACCTCCAGCTCACAAATACGGTCCACACAGTAGAAAGAGGCATCTTGAACCAGCTGCACATTCAGCTGATGGAGCTGAGGAGCTGTCAGGGTTATAAACAGTGCAATCCAAGGCCTAAGGGACTTGAAGCAGGTAAGGGAGAAAATATACACACATCTATGTGTGTGTGTGTGTGTGTGTGTGTGTATGGATGGAGAAAGGGCAAGGCCTGTGGGATTTCATTGGCATAGGGAATTCCTAGGTTGCTGAGTAGGGAAGTTCCCTCTACCAATGCTGAGTACTAAGCTCTGTTACTTAGTCTTGGAGAATAACCTAGAGCAGAGATGAGGCTTGGGCCCTGTTCTCCCCAGTGCTTCCCAAAGCAAATTAAAATGTTATTGGGAAATATTGAACAAAATAGCCAAAAATACAATAAAACAAAGATAATAATTACATTTTAAAACAAACCAATATGTGGCCTGCAGGGACCCTTCTGTATACAGAAGATTAGAGGCCCTGGTTTCAATTTAATTGGCTTTGAACACAGAGAATGCTTAAGGGACTTGCCCAGGGACATACTTGCCCTAGGATTAGCTATGTATTTTGACAGTATGTGTAATAAGCAGGACTTGAACTCAGGTCTTCTTGGCTTTGAGGCCAAGTCTTTATCTAGTTACTAGAGTCTAGTTTATGATACTGACTTCCATACATATCTATCAGACAGACAGACAGACAGACAGATAGATAGATAGATAGATAGATAGATAGATAGATAGAT
>NW_020954590.1:91935883-91940514 GCF_900497805.2 Vombatus ursinus
AGATAGATAGATAGATAGATAGATAGATAGATAGATAGATTTAGGTCTACAGAAATCACATAATAAGAAATCATTTGTTAAGTGCTTACTAAGGGAAATATATAGATATCTAGATATATGTATCATAGATATTATATACATTCTACATACCATATATACATATACACGCATATGTATTTATGTATGTATACATATATGTATAGTTACAGTTAATTAAATATCTATTTATATGTACAATGTTTCTATATTTCAAAGATATTATTTTGGTTCCTTTATTACCAAGATTTCTTCATCTGAAACTTTTATATATATGGAAAAATATTTTGGAAAACTCTCAAGGGAGTTCATGGTCAGATTCAATATCCCAGTTTGGAGGAAGGCATTAATGAAATGTAATGTAATCGACCTTTCAGAGTTGGTAAGAGTTTCACTCCACTCTCTCCAACAGGTCCAATTTTGTTAACAAGCTTTGATTCCCAACAGAGGCACCTACAGGAGGATGGGATAACTGGGACGAAAGCTTTGGGGGTTTGTTTGTTATTCTCGTCAACAGGCATAAGCTGTACTTTAAGTAAATGAGGGTATCCTCTTTCCTGAAGGGCGCTGGGCTGGCTCAGACAATAGCCGGTGTCTGCCTATTTGCAATTGGAATTGCCCCAGCTGGGTTCCAGTTCATCTGACAAAGTGAATTAGACTCATTTACAAGTGTCTCCCATGCCCCTTAATGAAAATTTCAAACAATCAGTTGGAATAGTATCTGAAATTAGAGCTTCTTGAGCAGCTCATTAACTTGGGATCTAGACAGAGTAAATGGGTCTGTGTGGAAATCAGTCAGATTATTTCCTCCCTGGGGTGTAGTACTGTGCTAATCAACTCATTTTCTCCCAGGGTACAACTAACAAGTTGGCCCCTTCTCTCCCTGCCCCCTATTTTTCATGGTTAATGAGCATGCCCAGCTTCTCTTCTTCTATTACCCAGAAATGTTAACTTAGAGACACTTTCCAGTGTTTTAATAGCTGTAAAGGAAAGCAGGAAGAGTAGAAAGATAAGGAAAGCAATCAGTCTTATTGTATAGGAAAAGGCCAAAAAAAGCTAGCAGTGAGAAGCACTACCAAGGATACCAGGGGTACAGAAGGAACCATTTGGGCAAGTAGCTGAGCCATTTGGGGATAACCTATTCTCAGAGTGATTACTTGTGCTTCTGAGTTGTCAATTGGTCACCTCCCATGTGGATCAAGTTGGTCACTTGCCCCTAAATATCAACCCCTCTGTAAATCATTTCACCATTATAACTTTATTCAGGTCCCAAAGTCTCATCAGGAGCCCTCAGTGAAATTCAAGACCCTCAAAGGAACAGTTTTACTTTAGTTAGCAGCTGATACTTGAATGAGATTAATTGACAGCCAGCTGCAAGGAAATTGGATGGACCTTTTGGTTTTCTTTATTCTTTTTAAGGGTATGGTGACCTTGAACAATTTTGTCTAGGGTTACCCTACTTGCCTCAGCCTTCATAAAAAAGGGATATATTCAAACTAATGTCCTGCCTTCCTACCTGATTAGGGCTTCCATTAGAGAGGTACTGCCACTCCCGCTGAGGTCTGAATATAGCTAATAATAATAGCTGACATTTGTAGAGGACATTAAGGTTTACAAAGTATTTCTAAACTGAAATGTTATTTCATTTGGTCCTCATAATTCCAGGAGGTAAGTACTGTGGGTCTTATTATCTCCATTTTACAGATAACGTAACAAAGGGCTTGGAGAGGCAAATGACTTGCCCAAGGTAACTTAGTGAGGAAATAGACTTAACTTCAGGTCCTTTGACTTCAAATCCTGTCGTCTTCCCATGATCCAATGCTTGAAAATTTCATAACCATTATGCCCAAAGGTATTTCTTTGTAAGAACACAAGAGTGTCCTCTGTGATTGATAGAATGAGCACACAATTTGGTGACATTTGTAGTTTTCTCAGTGATGAGATAGGATGGAGAGAATTCCAAATGTTTATTACCAGGTAGCTCTAAATGGTCCCATCTGCCGACTAAACTAGTACTGAGGGAAATCATAATTGCCAAGTCTTTTTACAAAGTGTTGGTTGCTAAACACCAAGTCTGATTTTGATCATCAGTAATGTGGACTTCTGAAGGAAATTTCTCGTTGTGTATAAATGTAGTTTCCTTACTTTTTCTCTTTCTGCTTTCTTTGAAATTCTCAGTTTTGTGTTTTCTAACTTGAAACTTTAAGAATCATTTTTAGTCCCTTATTTGAACCCAGTTTGTCAAAAACCTCTCTGGGACCTCAGGCCTGTCTGTACTTAACATAGTATATTTCTTTCTAGGAGTTAGATGATATGCATGGAAAACTACATTGTGAATGGTTTTTACAGATTCTAAACACTAACATAAGTTACTCTTGTATTTTCCTATATCAGGAAATAAAGATGGAGGAAGCTATGACCCACACAGGTATTCAGACTTTTTTATTCTCCCTGGCAGCTGCTTTCCCAATAATTGCATGATCCAGTCCATTTCAACTAATGTCTATTCCTTGCCATGTTGTACAGAGAAGCTCTAGCTTATGGTGCATGCAAGTTCTAACAGCATCCTACACTGCATTTTGTCATTGGTTTCAGATAAATCATTATGCCTTTAACTCCCCTCACTCACGGTAAAGCATCAACCAGCACACTTAACTGATTCCATGCTGATTTTTGAGAACTTTTAAAAATACATATATTGAACTACATGAAAAATGCATTGTTGTGGAGAACAATACTCATAGAGGGAACCAAAAAAATGAGTCTCTTTGGGGGGCTTCTCTAATTACTTGGGAGTTTAATAGCAGCTAGTTATCTGGAAAGATTTCATTAAATCTAAGTTAAAAGATATCTCTAGGCATAGGGAGTGATTAAAATTTTAAGAGAATTTTAAAGAGAAGGCTAAGGAATACAACAAGAAGATTCTAGATGTTACCACTTAGTAGTAAATCCTAGAAAGCAAAGAGTTCAAAAGGGTGTTGATGAGAAATATTGATGCCTAGTCCTAAGGTGGCACAGTAGATAGAGCCCTGGGTGTGGAATTAGAAGGATCTCAATTCAAATTTGGTCTCAGACACTTACTAGCTATGTGACCCTGGGCAAGCCACTTAACTATGTTTGCCTCAGTTTCCTCATCTGTAAAATGAACTGGAGAAAGAAATGGCAAACCACTCCAGTATCTTTGCCAAGAAAACCCCAAATGGGGCCATGAGGAGTTGGGAATGACTAAAAAATGGCTGAACAATAACAAAAAGGACAAAGATGGCAAAAGAAAGAGAAGGAAAGCAAGAGTTAGCATACCCAGAGAAAGTTTATTTACATAGGCTGATAGCATTTGGAGATGGAAGGGTCCTTTAAAGATCATCTATCCTATTCAAACCTGATTTTGACAAATGAGGGAACTGAGAACTAGCAAGGTTAAATGACTTGCCCAAAGTCGCCTTACTTGTAAGTAGCAGAGCTGGAATTCACATTCAAGTCTGATGATTCCTATTTCCACTGTATGTCCCCCCAGAGACATATACCCCACAGGATGACTCCTGTTTCCACTATACTATACTATTTTCACATTGTACCTGTAGAGAACAACCAGAAAATGCTGATGATATCACATTCCATCTCAGGAAATTGGTCTTTCCTAATTTTCCCTTCTAGAGCCTGAGTTCACCACAGACCTGTCACCCATGTACCCCCTTTGACTAATGACAACTGTACTGCACAACTCTGATAGTGCAGGGTCAAACTAGAATCTCACTGTAGTGCATTGACGTATAGTCAAAAACTTAATGAGTGTCCTTCATGTTGACTCCTTTAAGGAAAAATAAGAAATGTCTTCTAGGTCTGTTCTTCCTTTTTCTCAATTGACTTGCCATATTCCCTTCAGTTTTGTTTTTCCGTTCTTTTATTACTATTTTGGCCTCCTGAGAACCAGCTCCTCCACTAGAATCAAAGTCCACTGCCTCATTTTGTCACGGCAGTGACCTTGGCTATATCTTCAGAGGACATGCTCTAGGTGAGCCTAGCCCTACTAAAACTGAAGGGCTTCAAATACAGGCCTGGTAACAAACTTTGTGAGTTCACGGATGCTCAATTCCATAAGGCTGGCCAATAGGAAATGATCTTCCTTTTTCTTTTGGCCTGTCTATTATGACAAGGAGAGGTTGTAATCTGTGTTGTTATAGGACTTATGCTGATAAAAATAAGCCATCTTTTATGATAGTGAATTCAGAGAACCAATGTAGCCATGGCTCCAACTGGAAAAACTAAATGGCAACTGGAAGAGCTGAAGAGAAAGAAAGAAAACAAAAAGGAAGCAGTTTCTCAGTGCACTATTGGAATAGATAGATATTTATCAGCTATAAATATAGATAAACATATATCTGATATAGAAATAGAAAGATAGGTGGTAGAGATAAAATAGGTGATAGGTAATAGATACAGAGATGGAGATGATCAGAGGTAGAGATGGTAAGCCTAGAAGTAGGGAGATACAAAAATAAAAATCTAGAAAGATGATAGAAATAGAGTAACAAATAAATAGAGGTAGAAATAGATAGATAGATAGATAGATAGATAGATAGATAGATAGATAGATA
>NW_020954590.1:91940524-92023560 GCF_900497805.2 Vombatus ursinus
ATAGATAGATAGATAGATAGATAGATAGATAGATAGATAGATAGATAGATAGATAGATAGATAGATAGATAGATAGATGGATAGATGGATATTGCATCTCCCTCTTTGCCTTTTCCTACCTCTTCTTCACAATCCTTTTCTTACCCTTCCCAGTTGCATCACTTTGGATATACATTAAGACACAACAGAAAAATTCATTTTGAACTGGTCTCATATAGTATGTTAGCTATTAGGGTGTGAGAGCATAGACCATGAAAAATCTCACATAAAAATTCTTTTTTTATACTCCTTTCCAAATTTTTTATTTTCCTCTCTTTTACTTTTATTTTTTTTCCTTAATAGTATTTTAATTTTTCAAATTACATGTAAAGATAGTTTTCAACATTGATTTTTGTAAAATTTTGAGATCCAAATTTTTCTCCTTCCCTCCTGTCCTCCCTTCTGAAGACAGCCAGCAATCTGATATACGTTATACATGTAAAACCATTGCATAAAAATTCTCTATCCCACCTTTTACTAAACCAGACACAATGTTTTACATCAACATTAACACTAAGCCATCTCTTCTATTGAATCCACCAGGTGACTGGATCATATATTTTGAGCTTGAAGGGACCTTGAAAACCATCTAGTCCATTCTCTTATTTTTAAGACAAGGAAAGTGAGACCCAGACAGGTTGTGGCTTTTCCACGATCACACAGCTAGGAAGTGTCAGACATGAGATTTGGATCCAGGTTTCCCTAACTCCAAGTCTAGTTTTCTATTTAGTATGCCACACTGTTATTTTCTGACAGGATTTATTTGGTAGTTCAAGAATTTTTATTCTGCATTCTTGTACATTTCTCATAATATTCCTGTGGTGGAAGGAATGAGAAATAGCTATTTGACAATTAGCAGACTCAAAGTTGTAGTTTCTTCAAATGCAAAGCTTTAAATTAGCTGATACATCTCTAATGCCTAACTACTTTTTTTTTACTGACTTGATCACATTAATTATTTTTATGGCGTTGTACTTAGACATTGCCTTTCAGTGATGATGTGCTAAATGAAGTGATCTCATATGGTGTGGTCACTTCAACAATCTCATTATAGCATTAGAGCATGAAATCATGCTAGCCATTGAGTTTTCAACATATTTGCCAATAGAGGAACCCAAAAAGGAAGTAAATATGTTGGAATACCAAAGTAATTCTGTGTTTATACACTCCATACATCCATGAACTTTGAATAAAGTCTTCATTGTGATAGCATGCAGGGATGGCATGTGGTAAAGCATATGCCGTGGAATAGATTTTGAAGCAAAAATGGCCCTAAAGCGACAACTCAAGGGTAAAGTACAATCTACAGAATCACAAGGTTTGTGGAGTTGGGAGGAATCAATAATAGGTCATACAATAATAGGTCATATTTTGCTCTTGTTTATGTTACCTTCTTTTTAATAACCATGTAAGTATTATCATCAACACAGATGAGGAAATTCAGGACTTGCCCGTGGTCATACGGCAAAAGTGGCAGAATTGAAACTGAAACCCAGGTTTCTCGCCTCCAAATCGAGGGCTCTTCCACTATTCCACGGTGCCTCCATTGGTCTACAGTCCAAGTCCCTTGGCAAGGAAACCACCAGACAGGTTTTCTAGGGAGTGCAGAGTCATCAGAGAGATAGTCAGGTAGAGCATTTGCCTAATTCCTTGAGATAATTTGTTGGACACTAAAATATTGTGTTTGATGGCATCTTGCTTGGTATCTTGCAATATTTGCAATGAAAGCAAACAGATTTGAGAATTACCAGTTTTATGTTTTAAATTACTTAAAAGCACTCCCACAACTTTAATTAATTTCTCTTTTCCTTCCTCACTATGGAGGTGTAAGTAAACATTCCTCCTATTGGATAGGTACATATGGAACAAGAAGTGTTAAGTAATCATGATTCTTTCAGACTTTAATCTCGAAAACATTTTAGAGTATATTTCTAATAATGAAAAATATTAGAATGCAAAAGACTTTAAAAAGTGGCAGAAATCAAGCTAGGGATATATGAAAGGCTATAAATCCTTGGGGGGAAAAACATAATCAATTGGGCTAGACCTGCTAGGCCCAGAGCCTTCCAAGAATGACTTCTTTCTTTTGGGGAGCAATTTGGTTTTTATCCTCAACAATGATGCAGAAGCCCCTGGTAAAGCAGGCTGATTCCCTAGTTGAACAAATTCATTTTGCTTTTTTCATTCATTGCTTTAGTTGACATTTGATGCAGATAAAAGATATAAGAGCTCAAGCTTGGAATTCCTAGGTTAGGAAAGAAACAAACAAAAAAAAAAAGGACACAGCTTAGATAGTGCTTTAGCAAATAAATTTGCCTAAAACTGAGAGCTTTCTCCCCATCCTGTATTGGGGGGAAAGTAGGCATGTAGTTATTCAGTCAGTTGGTTTTTGTTTTATTTTTGTTTTATCTTTTTCCATGTTGCGTAAGAATATTAACATTGTTGTCCTCCACTTTAAAGTCAGAGCTGGCATCAGAGATGGTCATATTTATGAGTATCTCTGAAATTATCAGCATTTTATTTCTGTATCACCCTTGGGTTTGTAGCCAGGGCCACTCTCTTTAGCTCTCTGTTGCCTCTTCAGTTCATGTTTTGTGGCAAAATAGCACCCCTCTGTGCCAGGCTATCTTCTTAGATGGTGTTTCTCAGCAGGTCACAGCCTCAGAAACTATGCTTCTGTTCCTTTGCTTATGATTGCCACTTCATTTAAAATGCATTATAAACCTTAAAGTGCTAGCTAATACAGTTATCATCATCATCATTATTATTGCTATTATTTAAATTTGCAATGGTGAGATATATGTCAAAGCCTTAGATGAAGGTGTTTTAACCTTTTTTGGTGCCATGGACCCCTTTGGCAGTCTAGGAAAACCTCTGGATCCCCTTCTCAGAATAATGTCTTAAATGCAGAAAATAAAATGCATAAAATTACGAAGGAAACCAATTGTATTGAAATATAGTTATCAACATATATTCTAAAACAAATTCATGAATCCTAGTTTAAGAACCCCTGCTTTAGATGAAAAAAACAATGTGAGAAAGAGATACATTTTAACTGACATTGTCCTTAATAATTAAGTGCAAATCTTAACCAATCACATAGCTCCAGAAAATTGTGTCATCATTTGACCAGACATTAAAGGAAATTTCCATTTTATCACTATCATTATTATCATCCTTCATCAACATTAACCAGTTATTAAATGACCACATATTTATCTTGTGAATTATGTGCATATGTTTGTTGAGACAGGAAAATAAGTTTTTCAAGCTTGGAATCTTTTGAACATTGCAGTTATACTGCTGTTTTGATTTAGGAACATCTGAGATCACTGGAGAATTGCCATGATTGAAAGATGACATTTACCTTTAAACTGTTGCAATGCTAAGAAAAATAGTTTAGAGAAATAATGCTTTTGAATACAAGTAGATAAATACAAATGTCAAAAATAGAGTTCATTTCCAAATCTCTCCTTAGATTTATAACAGCACTTCACATTGGTTTGTGCACAATTCAAAGTGAACCATTTGCTAACTGGTCATTAGTCATAGTGGAAAAGTTGTGTCTTAGGTTTTATTCTTCATGTTTACGGTTGATAAGCAATTACCGCTTCTATTTCTAACATCTAAATTTTTTGTTTGTTTTTGGTTGCATTTGATATTTCATCACTTTTAATCTGTAAACTATTGCAAAAATCTATTTTAAATCTAATGTTATCATTTCAAATAGAAGTAGGTAAAGGAAATACAACCTGCTACAAGACCTTGTAAATTCCCAGTTAGCGTGTTGCCTATTGTCTGCACCGCTATTCAAGGTTAAAGGTCATCATTTGCTATATATATCCAACCTTCCTATGATGGCAGGCCCCCAATAACAGTTCAGTTTCTACATGTTAATGAACTTTGAGATGTGAGGACATTTTAATACTGTAATGCTTCGGTTATTTGGAGGTCGTTCTTGTGAGAATATCAATCATCTAGCCAGCATTGAACCTCAAAGGAATTTTTTTAATTGAAGGCAGCTCAGACAGTGAAGAAGCAATGCTTGGAGCAGTTAGCAATGATGAAAATATCTGAAAAGCTCCAAAAGGTTGTGATTGTTCAATTTGTTGAATTGAAGTAAAGGAAGGTTCTTGTTGGCCAGCAGTGGCTATAAAGCCAAGCCACACGTCACAAAACTCAAGAATCATGAAGAAAAAAGCAGGATAACTAGACAAAATGAAAAAGGAGAAAAAGAAAAAGTGGAGAAAAGAGAGGGATGGAAGAAGTTAGCAATATTAAGAGCTATTTCAGAGTTAGTAGCAGCTAGAAACCCCAATGGAGATGACAAATTGACATTTGTGATGGGGGTGAACAGGAGATCCAATGAGGGGAAGCCAACTAGATGAGTTCTGCAGTGTGAGGAATCATGTTACCACAAAGGCATAACAATCATAGGTCAGCTCTTAAAAGCAGGGCACACAGCGTTGGAGACACATTAAGAACACCTAAGGTCCTCACTGTACTCAATGCAGCAGAATAAAATCCCTGATGTTTATAATGAAGAAAAGATTAAATGATTTTCAGCAAAATCTGTGCAGGAAAGCACAGATTACATTTTGGAAAGATTGCCATCTGAAATAGCTAAAATAAAGGGTCTGGCACATAAAAAATTGAGCTTGGATTCTTTAGAAAAATGTGTTGTGTACAAGAATGCATTCCTCAATTGTGGCAGATAACTACAGCATTACTGTATCAGTTCTGTTCAGTGCTAGATAATGAACTTTCTTGCAGAAGCCATATTTAGAGTCTTTTTTTTTTTTTTTGCACCTTTGGCTCTTGTGGATTATTATCCCACAGGGGAAATGGCTTCAGAAGCATGAGTAAATATGGATGAATTCTCATGATTCAACAAGGATTTATTGTGTCAAACTACTTGCCAATAAGATTTGGGATATTGGGAGAAAGAGAATCTGACAGAGAAAAAGACAGAAAAAACCAACTAAGAAAAAGACAGGAGAAGACAAAGACAAAAGAAAATACAGGAAGGAAAAAAGAAGAAAGGGAAAATGAAAGGAAGTATAGACTAAATAAATATGAACTGACAATGCAAAACTTCCAGCATAGCAAAAAAAAAAAAATGCCTTCCTTAGAAATTACTGATGTTATGGGATTTGTCTTTTTTTTAAAATTCCTTGCAAAAATGTCTTCATCCTATAAATTTCACTTTTCAAAATTATAATTTGTTTGCTTCATACATTACAATATAATGTTTCTTTCTTTTAGTTGACATTGGCTTCAAAAAGGGAAATAATCCCCCAACCCCAATGGTACCTTCCTGAGTAAGAACCATGACTTGGCCTACCAGAAAGGACATCATGCTGTTCAATAATACTCAGCTATAAACTGATCCAAACCAAAAGGCAATCATTGGCTTTTTAGTTTCTCATATTCATTAGAATCTGAGAGGAAAGAGAAAAATAGAAAGGAAGAATCAAAGAAAAAAATAAACAATATTGCAGTTAAAATGGATAATTTCTTATTCTTATTGTAATTTATTGCTGTTCTTACAGTCCAGCAAGGAGCACCAGCTGCCTTCCCTTTGTTTTCTCAGAAGTGACGGGGGCAAAGTTGACATTGAAGGCTAATGAGAATAGATAACACTTGTGTTTTGGGCTGGGCCATAATTTGGCCCATGACGCCTGGGATATTGAGATGCAAAGACTCTTAGTTCCTTTTTTCTTTTCTTGATAACCTGACTAGAGTAATGAGATGAACATCACTCAGTGACTAGACTCTCTGGATAGCTCAGCATTACCAGCCTTGAGTCTATTTTTCTAACTGGCTCTCGTGGAAGATTTTTGGTTTGTTTGTTTTCTGTTTATTTTTATCTACAGCACTAAAATAGTCGACTGTGGTGACACACCAATAGCAAGGAGGAGGAACACTAAGAACAATCAGAATGAAAAAAACATTTTTTTTTTTAATAAACCATGATAACCATTCAAAGAGGGAGAGATCTTTAGGGTTAAAAATATGATGAAATAAGTATTTTCAAGTAGTTGGTATGAAGTGTTCATTTAAATTCTGGCTTGGTTTTTGTTCTTATAAAGTTCCAAGATATAATTATTATAATAATAATAATAATAATAATTACCTGTGTTGACTACTTTATCATTTTTCATGTCACTTTTCATAGTCAGCTCATTTGCTCTTACCAGCAACCCTATTAGGTTGGGCAGGTATTATTTTATTCATTTGAAAGGTTAGGAAACCATGTCATAAAAAATTTTGGTGACTTGGCCAAGTTCACAATAGAGAATAGTAGAGCTGAGAATTCTCACTTCTAATCCAGTGTTCTTTCCATTACACTATGCTTCCAAATAACAGAGATTTCTCCCTACCCCCCTTTTTTTTTCCAGGTTGGGTCTTTTGCCCAATCACTTACATAAACTAAAACTATTGCTTCCATACCAACTCTGTTGGGGAGAGACTTGCTAAAGATCTATTTTTAATGTAGTGCTTTGGAAATATAATAATAAATTGCAGGTATTAATGGGTTGAAACTGTTTTCTTCAATGTAAGTCTTCACTAGCTTGCTTGTATTTTCACAGAGGACAGTTATGGGATGGATGGGAAGGTTAAGCTGCCAAACTTCACCGATGACATCAACTGGCAAGGACTGGAAGATTTATACAGTGTAAATGAAAGTTCCTATGAATACAGATACAACTATAAACTGAGTCTGGTTGACTGGACTAATTACTTGAAGGATGTAGATAGAGTGTTTGCACTGCTGAACAGTCAATATGAGCAAAATAACACAAATGACACTAAATCCGCTTTAAAACATGGGTTCTTGAACCCGTCATCTATACCACCTGTCCTAGAGGAAATGACCTCCACTGAGTCCGATGAAGACATAAGCAGTATGGAGGCAGAAGAGTGGCTGCTGATTGCACCACTAGACTTGGGAACCCTGGATTTGAATCCAACACCATTAAACCAAGAGAGGAAACTTGAATGGAATAATGATATTCCTGAGATAAGTCATTGGAATTCCGAACACTGGAAATATCGTCATACTGAAAAATGGATGGGGGATAAAGAATTAAATAGCTTTGAAATGGATTTCAGTGGCAATGGTTTAACAGAGCTGCAGTCAACAAATAGCTTCATTCTACAGCCCATTAGCAGTCATCAGAAAGAATCACACCAAGACAATGACCAGAGAGAGGATATATTTGAAGATCAGGTGTATCTTCCTGTGAGCTCTGATGGATCATCAATTCATCGGGTCGCAAACACATCCAATGTTGATCAGCCAATTGGATCCAGCAAAATGGAGACAATTTTGAACACCACCAAGGATAATCATACAAGGGAGAATTTGCAAAACCTAGAAGGCAGTGGTTCCTCCCCACTGTCCTCTAATTAGTTTTAATTGTAAACCTTATACACAGTATTTTTTAAAATTTTATTAGCAAACTAGTGAAGGCAATCATGCCAACACACATTCCAAGCTTTTTAGAGCTACATATTTGTGGTTGTAATTAGTACATGTATGTATGTTTGTGTCACAGACCCACTAAGACATATATATTTTTTAATTCTTGATTTTCCACAACTAGAGAAAGAGGTTTTTGGGGTGTTAAAACAGTATTACCCTTTGAAGGTCATAAAAACACACCATGAAAAGTTATTAAATCAAGATGCCAAGAATTTGTGTTGCATAGCTTCCAAAAGTTGTCACCATCAATGAATGTCTTAGTATACTCGCACTGCCTACATAATGTGTTTCTGATCAATGATTTTTAACCACTGGAATAATGTCACAGGTTAGAGTAAAATGATATTGCACTTTGAGATCCTTATTCCCTGTGTCATTTCTTCATTATTTTACATGCTTTTCCTTGCCTTACTTTTTGCGCATTGTGATGTCATGCCATAGGGTCACAGGAAAGAGATACAGGATGGATTGCAAATGAAAAGTATATTGCTTTAATACTGTTTTGCCAGAAAAATATTGCATGTTTTCACTTTGACTTGATAAAACTGAATAGCAGGACATGGTGGCTAAGAGTGTTCAGAGATTTTAAAAAACCAAGGATGAAAATTGGCTATTCCCTCCATTTATCATATCCTTAAAATGTCTAAATTTGAGTATATTCTTGAAGACATCTTATAAAAGACTTTTCTTCATTTGGAAGGGTTTATTTTATTGACATGAATAAGGGACTTAAGAGATGGGTTATATGACAGAAAATCTGTTCAATAAAATAAACTCGTGAATGTTTCCTAATTTTAACACACACAGAGCACACATGCACCATGAGTTTAATTTCATAGTATTTTGTTATATTTTCATTTTTATGGGCTTCACCAAATAACTGAAATTTTTAAAAGTACAATACTCAATTAATTGCCTTTGAAACTCTATGCTCTTGAATTCCTATTATTCTCCCATTGTAGATTTTCACATGCCAACAAAAGAATTACCTCATTCATTTTCTTCACCACCATACCCGACCTCTTTTGAAAAGTTTCCTATCTGTTATTTTGTTTAGCGTACTAGTCTTCCGTTTTGTTTTACACAGCTCAAAAACTAAAGCAAAAAAAAAAATCTGTTTTGTTTTTAAGGTTCCTTTTTTTTTTTGAAGATTCAGTTTCTTTTAGTCAAATCTTTAATTTTAAAAAGCTGTTGTTATCATAGACTTTGTAAATATGTTAAAAACTAATTAGCTGTTACATATCTGATGTATGTGTCATTGGCTGAATGACAGAACAAACGTATTTATGGTCATGAATGATGCTATTTGTAAATAGATCTCCCATCATTAGGAAACCCACTGTGTTTTTAAATCTTGTATAATAATCTGTGATACTTTTATAGAACAATTCTGGCTTCAGGAAAGTCTAGAAGCAATATTTCTTGAAATAAAAAGGTGTTTTAACTTTATCTGCTTCAGATAAATTCACATGACCAAGTTTTGTAGTAAACATATTTCTGCAATAAACTGATCTCATTTTACATTACTTAAATCCCAGTCAAACCTCAAATCATTGTCTTCTATGAGGAATAACTAGCAATGAATTTCCAGGTTGAACACGATGATTTCCTTGAAGTCGCTTAATGACTGTTTTGGGGATGGAGGACAAGTAGAACAGTTCTTGAGAGCTCTGGAGCTGCTAAATGAATAGAAGTCAGAATAATAAATACATTTTACTCTGTTGGGAGCCAGGATTAGAAAGAAGAATTTACAAACTTTAGTTCCATTCTGTACTTAGTAAGACTTGAGCTACTTGGAAGCTTCTCCCTTTCTGCCTTGCTCTGTGGTTAAGGTATTAAGGAATTGTAAATTATCCAAAAGTCATTTATATGAGAGGAAAGAAAAAAAAAAGAACCTGGATAGTTATTTCTTGGATTAAATTAAAGGGAGATTCTAGTTTCCCTGGGGGTACAGTATTCAGGGTAAACATTTCCCCAGAGAGATACTGGTCTACTTTCTTCCTAGTAACTTGATTTTATAATGTAGCCTCCCCACTGTTTGAGCCTAAATGTTGCTATCCTGAAGACGTCATAAGATTTTTAGAGTTGGAAGGAAAAACTGAAGCCACAATTAGTGACTTGGAGAAGAGGCCATACTTGAAAACAGGCTCAAGGTTGCTGGCATCTGGGAGTCATACAGAAGAGGTATGACATGACAGGGCGCATTACTGTACATAAGAATTATGCACTAAAGACACCCCTGAAATAGTTAATAGGGCACAGAGAAATGTGGAATTTCCTGTATGGGGAGGAGGCCATGCCCTTTTCCTCTTTCTATACTATCATTGGGCGGACTGGCCACCCAGCAGCAGGGAACCCAGGAAGGATAACGAAAGCCAGTTACATCCTTCCTTCTTCCCTTCCCCTTTGCTGACTCAGTACTGAGGAGGTCTTAGAGACCAACCTAAACATACAGCTCATTGCTGCTCTGAAAGCACTGAGGTAATAGTGGAAACTGATACGTTCCCAAGTGGCCATACTTAGTATCTGGTAGGGACCAGTCCAGAGTATTTCAAATTGAAGTCCCCTATATGGGATGAAGTTTGATACAATTTAAGAGGCAGCCTGGCATAGTGAATACGATAGTGCATGAGGAATCAGGAAGCCCCAGGTTCAAATCCTATCTCAGAAACTTCTCTCTGTGTGTCCCTCAACAAGGCATTTACCCTATGCCTGAGTTTCCTGATCTATAACATGAAGGAGTTGTCCTCAGTGACCTTTAAGATCCCATCTGGCTCTAACAGGAAGAATACGTGGATTAGGATTAAAGGAATTTGGACAACAGGGAGAGCAAAAGACTTCACTCAGATACTTTATTTCATCACACTCTTAAAAGACTAAAGTAGACTTATCTCCAAAGTTCATTAGTATATTTTCTGGATATAAGTATAAGATCAATCAATTTACCCCCTTTTAAAAAAATCTCCTATGTTTGCTATTGCCTGAAATTTATTTACAAAGAGATGACATCTTCCATTCCACTTCATATAATTATGGAATCATTTAGTCTTGTAACACATGCCTAAAATCCATTCTACCTTATTCCAGATGTGATCATTCAGCCTTGACTAAAAAAATCTCCATAAGTGGGGAATTCACTACCTCTTTAAGCGGCCCATTTCAGCTAGGAATAGATTTAAGGGCCAGGAAATCTTCCTGATTTCAAACTAAAATCAATACTTTAAGAGATCCTTGATTCCAACTACATCTGTAGTCTCCACTATCTCAGGGCTTGAAAACAAGAAGGCTTTGAGGGGCTAGAAGAGGCTGCCACTGGTCAGGGGAGGACCAGAGCAAAAGGGAGGAATTTAAGTGGCTTGGCCTTGTTTATCTATATCTAGGCCTAAACAAACAAAAAAAAAACTATAACAAAATTATTAACAAACACCCACGAGCACACTTTAGGGTCCGGGCACAGAATAGGTAGGCATTTAATAAATATTTGTTGAATGAAACCCATCCTGTCCCAGCCCAAGGTGTTGATCCTTTGGTTCAGAGCAGATGAAGCCGGGCTGGGCTGGCAATAAACCCAGCAAAATGTGGCTGGGCACAAGGTAAGGGGATAAAGGGCCACTCGTGTCTGAACTTTTATACCCCACTCTCCTTTCTACATCTCCCTAAGGCTGGGTTCTCTGAGGCTGTTTTCCACCTAAGCAGCAATTATTTCCCTTCTCAGGCACAAGGTGTCACTATAGTGCAACAGGAAAGCAAACTTAATTCGCACTGCCATGGCGGCTCAGTACTCCGGTAAGAGCTGTCTCTGATCATTGATTTTTAAAGTAACAGCACTTCTCTTGAAGCTGCCATAAAACAGAAATGCATCTGGAAGAACCTGATCCACGCTGATTTCTCTATTTCTCCTTCGCATAACATCTTCATCATTCTAGAAAGCCACAGAATATTTTTATTCACTTTGGGTTGATTTATATTGGTTTTAAGAGTTGGAACTGCAGTAAGTCTCTGAAATTAAATGTAAAAATAAACACCAAATATTGATCTCCTAACTGGCCAATGATCTGGAGCAATTTAAAATATTTTTTGGCTTGGGTAGTGCAGCAGCTAGAGAGGTGGGCTGCATGATGAGCTGTTCTGGTGGGGAAGCAGCCACTTGGGAATATGGTTTTGGCCAACTCCCATGACATTGATGTTGCACCAATCCTTCGAGAAGGGGAATGAAGCTGCATAGCCCTGACCTCCCACTTTGATTGGAGGGCTTTATTCCAAAAGTGTCCTGGAGTTTTTATCTAATCAAACAACAAGAATATATTAAACTCCTACTATATATAAGATACTGTACTAAATTCTGGGGGATACAAAAGACCAAAAATGAAACATCCTCTGTCCTCAGAGAGCTAACATTATACTGAAACATACAACATGCACACATAATGATAATAATAATAATAAATATATATGGTAATCTAGGGAGCTGCCAGGGGCTGGAACTAAAATAAGGAAAGATTTCATGTAGGAAATAGCAAATGTTGACTTCCACAGTTCCTGAAGCAAAGTGGACAATTGAGGTAATTATTTGTGTAGAAAAGAGAAAGAAATGCCTTTTGCCCAAAATGTCCACATAACTGAGGAAAAAGTCATGGGTTTAAAAGAGAAGGGATATTTTTAGTATGTGTTGCTCTCCATGAACATCCACAGACAGAGGCCTTTATGCAAATGATGGATCACTTTGAACAAACACTTGCTCTGTCTCTATTACATATGAACAACTAAATTTAGTTTGTGAGGCTTTGCCACTGTTTTGTTTAGGTGGGAAGTTGGGACACGGACCTCCTACCTTTATGGTGACCTAGGCAGAATGCCCCAATCTGGATCATTTCTCAACTTCGGAAATATTTTTTCCTATTTTTTTTTTTTTTTTTTTAGTGCTTGCTAGGTCACCTGCCCTTGCCCTCAAGTTTTAGAGGGCCCTGTATTTAAAGCTTCAACTTTCCTTCTCATTTCAATTAGGAAAGAATGATACACTCAGGTCATTTCCTATGCTCTTTCTCTTTTGTCCCCAAGTCATAGACTCTGAGCTCAGTGGTTTCCTCACGTTTACCAAACCCCAGCTAACCAGATCTAAAGTAAATCACTATTTGAGTTTCTCAATAGCATCAAGCTTTAACACCTCAGTTTGTGTGTAACATCAAATTTATGCATATTTCCTCCTCAGGATTCAGTTTTAATTTACATTTCAAGCAATTCCATTTCACCGTTTACTGAACATCTACTTTTTGCCAGGGACTGTGCTAGGTTCTGGGAGTACACAACGGTCCCTGTCCTCAAGGACCCTATATTCTAATGGGAGGGATATGTGTACACATATAAGTGTATTAGTGATGGGAACAAAAGAGAGATCCAAACAATGACAGAGTCCTTAATTTTTTTTTTTTTTTTTTTGGTCAGGGACCCATTTGGTAGCCCAGTGAAGCCTATGGATTCTTCAAAATATTTTTAAATATTAAAAGAAATGCTAAATTTGTTAAAAATCAGAGAAAATAAAAATGTGATATTTTTTCCTGTCCAAGTTCATGGATCCCCTGAAATTTCTCCATGGTAGGTACACAGATTCCAAAAGTTAAGAGCTCCTGCTCAAAGAAAATTTCAGATGAGAGATAACACTACTTGACATACCAAAAGGCAATTGGTTCTGATATCTGTAGATCCTGTTCTGAATACTGAATAGCTATAAGGTAGCCTTATTAAATATATCCTACATGATACCAGGACTCAGACCACTTTTCTGAAGGATCTTTAAAAAAAAATGTTGATTCTCCATGTTCTGGAATAAACAGTATAATTCTTCAAGGTATAAGTGGCACATAGATGACTTAAATCCTTTCCATGCCTAATAGTATATAAAGGAGTATTTAACCAATTCAATAAACATTAAAGTCCTCTTTAATATTTGGTAGAGATCTATAAAGAAGAAAAATTCCAGCCCTCAAGGAGCTTACAATAAGACATATGTGAATGTATCTGACTAGAACTATGACATTCCAATTTCACACTGACTGAAAAGCTTGAGGATACTGAAAGGTGAAAATGCCCAGAGAGAACCAGTCTGTTCTTAATGCCAGTTCCAGTAATGTCTTATGGATGTTTTGATCAAAATTTCAATAATATCCTTTCCTATTCAACCCAAAAGCTCCTATTCTAAACCCCTCAACTGGATGATACACTAGGCTTTCAACTAAAGACGGGACCATAATACCAAAAATACCCCACCTCCCTTTTTTTTTCATTACCCTTTGCTGTTCCCCTGAATTACTCTGACCCCTTGTATCTATTGGGGAGATTCTGAGATTGGAATTATGATATTCAGTTAGGAAATGCTTATTTCAGTTAATGAAATCCCTTTGTGAATTCCTAGTAATTTTTCCCCCTAGGGAGGGATAGGACATGCACAAATAACTATAATAGAAGTCAGAATCGTGTGCGATAAAGGTCAAATTGAGGGAAAAGAGAGATTGTGAAATGGAATGCTCTTCGAGGGGAAGCTTCAAGAAAGATGTGACACCTGAGATGGGTAGACCTTTCAGTCAGGAGAAAGAATTACAGTAGGTGAGAATCTGGGGAGAGTACAAAACACAGGGGGTGGGGAGAATGGGATTAAGGGAAGAAAGGCAGTACAAGAGAAGAGAAAAGCAAATAGTTTCATTTGACAGGAACATATAAATGTGTGAAATAGTGCTGAAAATGTAGGCTAGGGCCAAGTTGAGGAAGATCTTGAATTGATCAAGTTTTACAGAGTTTATATTCTAGTTTGTACCAGTGGGGGAAAAAAAAGTCAGCAAAGGATTCAAGCATGATAGAAAGTATCCTGGCAATCAATTCCTTTTATCACTTTATGAAAAGAAAATGCCCAAAGGTTCACCATTGTTTCATCTCCTGACACAGCAAAAATCCTAATAGGCAAACTCTGGTTTCAATCCAAGAAAGCAATGTATTCATTTATTCCTTTTTAAAATTTTTATTTTCAATCATCAAGTATTCAAGAAATTGTAAACAAATGTTTACAAGTACAGTGACAGTAGCTTTCATTAAACACAAGGTGATAAATATATTAAATGTTACTAAGTGCTCTCAAAATAAATAGTAATTTTAAAAACCACAAAATGAGCCTTCTGTATGCAACAATTCAAAACAGCCTCTCATCACAAATATACTTCTATAAAGGATGCACACACAACAGACCTACACACATACACACACACACACACACACACACACATACACACACACACACCTATACTCACATACACCCCAACCACTAAGGACCTAATGCCAAATTATTTTGACACCATATAACATTTTTCAAAAATTAATTAGAAGCCAGTGTTCCTGTTTCATGCTCCTAACCTATCGATCATTTGGGGTTTGTGGTAGAGGTATTCTTTGGATGAAGAATGCCCACTATAAAATCTCAAGTTTTTTTAATGTTTCATTCTTGGATACCAAGTCCAAATGACTTTCTTTTGTACAACTTTTTGGCTTAATGTGCCCCAGTAGTTATTTTAGTTTTCAGGGATGTTTTCTGTTTCCATTTCTACCCAGTAACAACAATGGGTCACCACAAAAAACATCACCCTTCAAAACCTCTTCATTAAAAACACCTTATTGGTGTAAACCTTCTCAAGAAGAAATAACAAAAGGTAATCTGAACCACGTCACTATTTACCTTTTTCTGAAACTACGCTTAATATCTGGTTAGTGTTGCTAAAGTAAATATAAAAAGCACTGAGTTTTCTATAGAAAAAGTATTTTCTATCACACTGTACATTTCCGCAGCAGAAATTCTCCATTGGTTAGATGTTGCATAAGTCATAGTAATGAGCATGAGAAGTACTTCTTTCCCTGGAAATGCTCCAGTTTTCCAAAAGTAAAGCACATGAAGTCACATAGCACTGGAATACTGGGAATAATACCATGGAATTAGCTAATGGTGAACATGCATCCTTGGACACCAGTAGCACCAATGCAGTTCATATGTTCCAGAAGCAACAGAGAGGAAGGACACTGTAGGCAAGGCTGGAGTGAATATTGATCCTTCCTAGAGTTGGGTAAAGCAAGCCCTGTTTTGAAAGATCATCAGATACATATAAAATTTTCCCCAACTTGAGAACAAACCAGTGGTATATCTAGTGACCTTGTTTGAGACAGAGAAAATGAGAAAGGTTATTACAGATGATTTCTATTCTGAAAGCCTATTCACTTAGCCCAGCAGCCATTCTGCAGAGCCTGTTATTATGAAATGCATAATGGAAACATGTGTAAGGCTCCCTACTGGTCTGGATAATGAAGAATGAAGTCTGAGCCAAATTTAGGTTTAAATAGCATTGTGAAATCTATCTGTTAGGGGTTTAAATTATTTGAGATGCAATTATACAAGTAATTGATGGTCATAAGTATGTCTGTGCACTATCTACGTTGTTGAAAATACACACCAAAGCATATTCACCAAAGCTCTCCCATCCCCAGAAAGGGACGCCAGAAATGATAAGGTCTGAACTTTGAAATACCTTGAGTTCTGGATAGTTTGTGATACAATAGGAATTGATTATTTCTTTGATGCCAAATGAGGAAGAGGAATGGAGAAAAGATATCCTGATTCCACTGAAGAATGCAAGCTGAAATCAAGGGACTCTGTCTTTTTTTTCTTTTTTGTTCTCTGCTGAACAGATCACATAAAAATTCCATTTGTAGTCAGCAGAAGTGTAGGTCCTGGACTGCCTCCCAAGACTGCCCCATCTTGGCACAGACAAGCATAAAATTTGGTCCTAGGGAAGTGGTTCTCAAATTGTGGTCCTTGAAGGTCCTCTAGGTGGTCCTTGGTCTTATGTATTATTCTCATCCTTAAAATGAAGTGAGGTACAAATGAAAAATTTACTTATGATACCTGGTTTGATACTAAACCTCCCTTCTCAGCAGTGTCATTTTATCTGTCTATTCTGGGGCAAGTATTTTCATGATGACTAACAAAAGCAAATGAGTGGATTAGGTGGTACGTGGGGTCTTTCCCCACCTGAATGACTTTTGGACCAATGAAGTTTGAGAGCCACTGAAATAAAAAACCAACCAAGAAACAGAAAGAGGAAAATAAAATTGATGTTAATTTTTCTGTATTTGTTGCTCTAACAAATAGAGAACTTTGGTATTAAGAGACAGGTTTCACATCCACTGATATGGCAACCAGGTCAAATCAACTACATTTTGTACGGAGTTTGTTATATTTTGGGAGCTATGATTTGAACTATAACATATCCAAATCTGAACAATTGAAAGAGTCTGGATTTAAAATCAGAGGACTTGCTCTTGACTCTGAGTTCTGCTATTTACATCCCATGTGTTCTTAAGGAAAAGCACAACCACTGAGCCTTGGTTTCGGAGTTGGAACAGATCCCAGTCCCTTCCAGCTTGAGGTCCTATATTATGAAGTCATGATACAAAGAGTTCTACTGTATTGTTATCACTACAGAGCGGTCGTGCTATGATGATGTTCCCATGCTTTGTAGGATAGTAAATAGAAATGAAATTTCCATAGTCAGAGTGCTCATTTCCTGACAATTAAAAAACTGAATTTGGACTGTTTTCCATTCAATGACTAGAAGTGTTAGTTTGCAATACTCTCTACTTTCATAATAATAGGTCAAGGATCTCTGATTTCACTCATGATTGGTGTAAAAACTCCATCTAGTAATGTGGTGGACAACCTAATAGATTAATGTTAGGGAGCTTCATGAAGCTCATAGAAGTTAAATAACTTGCCCATGGTAAATTAATCAGTAAGTGGCAAGGGTGGGATGTGAACTGAGATCTTACTGAATCTGCTTCCTCTACTCTAATACAAAGCGTTACTGTCTCAATTAATTATAACAATAACCATAGCTAGAATTTATATAATTCTTCAAGGTTTGGAAAGCACTTTACATACGTTATCTAATTCATATATTATGTATTAATAAACTAAAACTAAATACATTAATGAAATTATATTTTCAAAACATGAACACGGTTCACTAAAAAGGTATGATAGTTGTTGACCCTCTCAGATGGATAACATGGCATAATGGGAGGATCGTCTAACTAAGAGTCCTAAGAAGACCTGAGTTATAGGTCTGGTTTTGCTACCAACTAGCACTGTGACTTTGGACAAGTAACTAATCACTAAGCCTCAGTTTCCTCATCTGTAAAATAAGACTGATTGTATGTCTTCCCTTGTCTTCCCAGCAAATAAGAACAGATGGAAAAACACTTTGCACAATGTAAACACTCTTTACAAATGTAAGGCTTTACATCAGAGAGTTTAATCAAAATATCTCTCCCAATATCAATAGTAAAAAATGTAAAATACATATTGCATAGGATCATATATTTTCAAAGTTGGAAAGGACATTTGAGGTCATCTACTGCAACCTCTTCATTTTACAGAAGAGGAAACTGAGGCCCAGACAGGTTAAATAACTTGTCCAAGGTCATCCACAAGTACTCAGTAGTAAAGTCAGAGATAGAACTCGGGATCTACCACACCTTGCTACTTCCTATACTAAGCTGGTTTGTGTATCCAACCAAGGAAATGTGTAATATTCTACAACAAATATCATTAAACATCTCTGAATTGAATTCAATAAAATATCCAATTCCTCAGTTCATCCAGGTGGGTCCTGAATAGCAGAATTTGGCCCAAGCTCTCAATCACCAATTTGGTCTTTTGTCAAAGGAGGCACTTGAATGCTTTTCAGATTTCATTACTCATAGAAGATACGCTCATAGCCTCCCAGAGTTTATTAGGTATGTGTAGGAACATTAATCATAGCCAATAAGAGCAGGTGGTTTGGTGTGTATTTTTGACAAATCTTAAGAAAAGCTTCACTAAGAATTTTGTTTAAGCTGATATCCACCAAAGAACTAACGGAAATACTAACACCTCAGAAGAACAAAAATGTTCTAGGAAAAATAGTCACACACAAAATTGCCTGACCCTTTTCCCACAATTCCAAAATTAATTATCAAAGCAAGGCTTAATTAATGTGCTTAATTAATGTTAGGAGCTTTATTTAGAATGCATTTTAATGCCTAAAATGGGTTTTTTACATACTCAATATGGAATATAAACAGATTTGAGGTATATCACTACAAACTTATTCTAACAGGATGCTTACCTAAATGACCATTAAGATAGATTCAGCATTAAAATCTAGTGAAATATATCATTAAAATTTTAATAACACCTACACCTAGGATTTTTCTTGGATGTTCTACACAAAGTAGTAAGGAAAGTATATATGAAATATCATTATAAACTTATGCAATTGCTTCTTAAATAAACATCCCAGATAGACAAGCACACGGGTATAGCTCTTGAAAGCAGTCTCCTTGAGACACTACTTAAGAGGTAATGAACAGAAACTCATGTGTTATAGAGGCTTCTCATTAATGGATGCCTAGTTATTTCATTACTTGCCTATGCCTGGAAATGCAAGAGTTAGACACTTAGTAATCTAACCTACTGGGAAGTGCTAATACCAACTTTCTTAAAGATAGCAAGAGGTTTAAAGGACATCCACCATCACCACTATAACCATCCATATGCAGGAAGTGTATTATTAATGAAATCTCAGAAATCAATATGGGGTACATCAAATGGTAGAAAAGAAAACCATTCCCTCTCTTCCTCTTTCCAACAAGTTCATTGGGTTGATGAAGCAGTCAATTAACATCATCAAATCTGGGGCCAGGGGAAAGAAATGTGGGATGATGTAGGGAATGCTGAACTCTTCAGCTCTACCTTCTCCCCTCTGCAGGTTAAATATAAGAAAGCCCCAGGCAGTAATCTGACAATAAGCATGATCAAATCTTCAGTGTGCTGCTCAGAATCTCCTTTATCCCCTTAGAAATAAACACTTGGTGCAAAAATATCTCATAGTAAGGGCCTGAATGATCCCAAGTGCCCTGGTGTGGTCATGTCCCTGAACCTCACCAGAAGCAGCCTTTGTTAAAAAAAAAAAAAAAAAGGCATGAAAGCATGAGACTTCCTGCCCAAGCTGAAGCCCTGACAGGACATGGGAAACAAGCAACTTCATTACTACTGCCTGTCTTGTGGTTAATAAGTATTCCCCCACAGGGTGAATAGCACTACATGAACTGTATGGCAGAGAGACCATAAAATTAGGGAGGTACTTATAACTTCCATTCATTGTGGTATAGTTGAAAGAACACTGGCTATTGAGTCAGAGGCCATGGATTCAAATCCTGCCTCTGATACTTACTGCCTGGGTGAACTTGGTAAAATCACTTACCACCTCTGGGCATCAGTTCCCTCGTCTCTAAAGTAAGGGGATAGGACTAGATGACTTCCAAGCTTCCTGCCAGCCTTAGGCCGATGATCCTATGGAATAGCTAAAACCAGGTGGGTGTCAATGAATCAGATCTTCCTTCTGAGATCACCTGTTCAGCAACTTGCTTTCTCCTTTAGAAACACTCTTTCATTTTTAGCAATAACTATCTCTCTACAAACTACAGGCAACCACTCCAAAAACACAACTAATGTGGCTAAAAAGTAAAGAGAAATCATTCTATCAAAGAACATGCAAGTCTGGTATTCATCTTACTCCTCCAATCCAACTAAGACTAAATTGTGGTAAATCTCATCCCTAAATCATGAGGCGAAACTGTCAGACTCACATTTCCATCTGTAGGAGACAGTTACCTAGAGGTGAGACCATCTCTTATACTGGCCCTGAAGACTAAATAACACCACCCCACAAGTGACCATGCCCCACAAATTTGCTAGCTACTCATTCTATAGCATGTGTAGCTATTTTAGGTATTGGGTACTAGGAGGCATATTAAGATCAATCAAAATGGAACTTTATTTAGTGCCTATGACAAAGCTCTACTCAGATGGATTCAATAAATATTCTTTAAAGGCGAACATTAAGTGGATGTAAAAGGAAAAAACTCTCCCTTTTAGGGCTACCCCAGGATATTCAAGATGGTAAAGAGGAAAGAAATCAAGGTGGTAGGAGGATCTCATGAGATGTGATTCAGGAAAATAGATTCATTTCTTTTAATCATTTTAATTAAATCTTTGTTGACTGACTGACTGGTACCAATTCACACAACTCATTTCTACTGGCTTCAAAAGGATTTCTTACTCTCAAATATAGCTCTCCTGATTTAATACCCTAATTTAGGGAGAATCCAAAGCAATTTTCTTTAAAGGAAACTATAGATACCTATGATTCCATCCAAGCACTTAGAACCACAGTGTTGAAATGGTTGCCAAGTAGGTTAGGGGCAGGTGGTGGGAAAGATGAAGAAGAGGCACTCACTATTTTTATTTTAAAAGTTAAAAATGTAGCTGCCTTGACTGTGATCTTAGCCAATGAATTTGTCCAGCAACTATCCTAGAAAGGAAGTCAGCCAGGAGCTTTCTCAGAATCGAAGTTTCTCACTGTGCCCTTTTTACAATATCAATAACATTTTAGTTTATTTCCAAGCCCTTGCATTTACGATTCAGCAGCTTCTTTCCCAGTCTTAGAATGGAGGAGGCTGAAATAGAAAACATGCTATGAATTCAAGTGTTTGCTATACTGGGTGCTGCCTATGGTGTCTTTGAAGCTTCTGAAAACTTTCCCTGATATCTAACTCTTCTATGGCTTACAGTTATCAATAGTACTTTAAGAAAAAAGAGGACAAATTTTTTTAGCTTCCTTTCCAGACTGAGCTGGATCAAGGTCTCTAAAAAACAAATGAACATGCTGCACATACAAATTTCCAACCAAATTGCATAGTTTAGGCAAATTCACTTGTGCTTTGTAGCAGAACTCACAGTAGTTATCATCTAAAAACTATGATTTGTAAATGCAAACCTGATGAAACATCTCACCTTTATTTGTTTGAAGTCTATATTAATGATATGCATCTCTATTATTCTTCTCATAATTCTACTTCACGATTTAGAATATCTCAGCCTTTGACTTATACTAGATTGGAGCATGAACATTAAATTAATATAGCCGAAGTTACAACCTATCTTTAAATTCCATTTTTAGGAGACGGGGATAAAGAAGACTCTTAAGTCACATTGAGGTATCCAGCTCGCAATCAGTAATGGCTGTTTGCATTGAGTTTTGTTGGTTCATAGATTATGAATTTAGAGTTTAAAAAAGAAAGAAAAGAAGAAGGCACGGGTGTTTCACAAGGCGCCATTTTCAATCCAACCAACAAAACCTAAGTCTTCCATTATGAACCTTCAGGGAAGGGGGCTACATGGCAGCAGTGGCTTCTTCCAACTCAGGGTCTGCTGAGGAAGTTATTGCTTCTGGAAAGGGCCCAGGGTATGTCTGTGCTGTGTAACAGATTCCTCTTCTAAGACCCCTTTCTTCCTGGAGCTCCCCTCTGTTGTTGAAAGTTGGACATGATATAGTGCGAGAATAATTTTCACAGGGATCTGTGTGGCAAACCATCTCGCTAACAGTGTTCAGAGGGGATGCCCTCCACCTTTGCCTCTGCAGCTGTTTCTCTTTGTATTTTATAGAGTACCAGGCCAGGAAAATAAAAATAAATCCAACAAATTTGAGGCCAGCCGCCAAACCGAAATAGACAAAACGAAATGATGTCACATCATATTCCCAACAAGAGCCTTGCACGCCACAGTCCTGTTGCCAAAGCATGCAGGTGGTGTCAATAACTGCTCCAAAATAAATTGGAGTAGGAATGTATGCTAGAAGTTAAAAAAAAGAATCCATATTTAGTATGTATTAAAAAGAGAAATGCAATTTACACAAGTTTTGAAAATATGGGTTTCCACTAAAATAGGCTAAATAAATAAGGCTTTGGGTTTTTGATGCATGTAATTTTCTTTTGGGTTGCTTTACTTATTTATTTTTGTGACAAATAATAGGATCATATATTTAGAGAGAAAAAGGGCCTTCGTGGTCACTGAGTCTACCCTTGCCCCTCATTTTACATATGAGGATACTAAGGTCCAAAAAGGTTAAGTAATTTTCCCAGGGTCACATAGCTAGTAAATATCTGAGGTAATACTTGAACCCAGATTTGTCTGTCTTTACTTACAGTCAGCATTCTACTATACCACCTTACCTCAAACTTTATTACAAAAAATTCATTGCCATAAAATGTTTATTATAATGAAAATATACTCAGAAGCTCATAGCACTAGTCATTATTGACAGTTCAATTCATTACAATGAATTGCAGAAACAAACAGTTTGGTTTTTTTCTTCCAACCCCCAAACTTATAAGGAAAATTTACAAGAAGCTCTGGAATCATGTGCCAATACTTTGCTATGACATGAAATTCTGACCATCACAGGTCTATCTTGGACCTGGTCTACATTGCTGAAATATCAAAAGAGGTTTCATTCAAAAGTGTCAGATACTGCATCATGGGAGACAGCTTTTATTGATAATTAATTTGGTATTTTGTGATTGGGCTTTACCTCTTTGGAACATTCATCCACTGAGCTAATACCTATCCTCTGGGGCAAAATAGATCAGATCTATTTCCACATGTCAGCCCTTTAAATACTTACAGATTTTTATGTTACTCCTAAGTCTTCTCTTCTCCAGGCTAAATATCTCTAGTTCCTTAAACCCAGAGAACACTATGGTGGTTGTGTGGATAACACATAGCTGTCTATCAGACAGAAAGTCTACAATGAGTCACTTCCCCTATGCCATGCACATGAGAGGTGCTGACAGGGAATGAGGGAAAAGGAACTTTAGGCCCTTTGAGGGTTAGAAGTAGATTTGTTTTTGTTTTTGTTTGTTTTATAACAATGACATTTTTATTTATTTTTTTGTCTTGACTTGTGATTTTATCCCTGTAGGGAATTCCCAGGGAGCAAACACCCTCCACCAATGAAAACTTGCAACCGCTCTGTTATTTTACAGTCGAAGAGAGTTGCCTAGGCCACTAGAAAGTCAAGGTACTTGTCCAGGATCACAGAGTCAGAATATGTCAGAGGCAGAACTTAAACCCAGAGACTAGCCCTCTAGTGACTACTCCAAACTACTTCTCAAAATTCTTTTAGGAAATCACAAATGGGTGCAGAGAACTTGGAAATCTCCTTTTCCTTTGAAGATTCTGACAACGGGTGTTGACCTGTGTGCATAGCTAAGCCTTCTAAAAAGCAATAATGCCTGACAATTAAATCAGGTAAATCAGAACTGTTGACCACATTCGGCACAACAAACTTCACAAGATGAAGGCTCAGGAGAGAGAACACAAAAAGAAAAGACTCCTTCTCTACACTTCCCTACCCCTTCTATTAGACAATCCTTTGCAGAAACAATTTTTCTTCTGTGAAAATAGTGATTTCCTTCAACCCCCATACCTGCTTGAGTTGGCCCCCATTCAATTCTCTCAAAGTACTCCAGATTTATTTTGCAAACAACATAGGTTATAAAGCACCTTCTCAGGGAAAAAAAAAAAAA
The DNA here is from genome assembly GCF_900497805.2 of Vombatus ursinus. Taxonomy (NCBI): domain Eukaryota; kingdom Metazoa; phylum Chordata; class Mammalia; order Diprotodontia; family Vombatidae; genus Vombatus; species Vombatus ursinus. Next base: position 91,964,553 of record NW_020954590.1, read on the forward strand.
CCTTCTATGGGTACAAAACTGTTACCATATTTTACAAGAAAAAAGAAAGCTTTCACCCTCTGGTTATCTCTAGAAAGCCAACATGAGAAACAAGGGCTCCTGACAGCCACCAGAGGATTCCAGTAACACTGAATACATCGAAATCCTGGTTAAAAGATTCTTCCTCCTTTAATGTAGAAATGTGGTTCACACTTGGAAATTCAAGGCATGGAACCACATTCTTTTGTCCTGTGGACAAAAGTACTGATTGCTGGAAAGAATAACAGCAGCTGAGGGAAATGAGAGGCTGCAATTTAAGATTGAGCATCTATCAAACGAGGAAGTCTTTTTAAAAATGCATTGAAATTGGTGGAGCAAACAGGCTCAGAGCTGTCAGTTTAGAAAATGCTTCAGCTAAACTTATTTTCTCTACATTTCCCTAAAGTATCAGCTCAATGAATGAGGGCAAGAGTATTTATAAAACCAAAATGATGATGTGAGGCCACCAACGAAGACTGATGTTACAATCTACTACACTGCTTTCAGTTGTGTTAATGATCCTGGTTCTTAAAAAAAAAAGAAGTCTAGGGGGCAGCTAGGTGGCACAGTGGATAGAGCTCTGAGCCTGTAGTCAGGAAGACCTGAATTCAGATCTGACCTCAGACACTTACTAAGCCTTGTGACCCTGGGCAAATCACTTAACCCTGTTGGTCTCGGTTTCTTCATCTATAAAATGAGCCGAAGAAAGAAATGTCAAACCACTCCTATCTTAGCCAAGAAAACCCCAAATAGGGTCATGAAGAGTCAGACATGACTGAAATGACTCAACAACAAATAGGACCATTCTCCAAAGAATTAGGCAACTGAATAACTTACTCTCAAGAGAAGAATGAATACCATCATTTTAATTATTAAAAATGCACAACAGGACAGAATTATGTATATTCCATAAGCCTATTAATAAGTCTATTGCATACTGCTGTGGCTTATGATACTTAAAATTTTAAACTGTTTAGGGAATGAAGCCTAAATTTTGATTTGTACCTTAAACAACATAAATTCGATACGGCTTTTACTTCATCACAAGTGAAAAATCAAATTGGACACTTTAGAGCTTAGACAATTGTAAGTAAGGTGAATTTTAGTGTGTGTAAAGTGGATTTTTTGTTATACTTTCTTAGAGTTTTCTTCCCAGGATCCATAGCCATAACAATCTCTATTTCCCAGGGGTTAGATATGAGTTCTCACGATCATGGTTCAAAGCAGTTTCTACTACGCTTGCGCAGTAGATATAGAGATGAAATAATATAAAATTGTGAGGCTATGCTGGCAATGTGCCTTCTTTGTTGTTGCCCTATATAGCAAGTGGGTGCTGGTCAGTGACTGGGGACCCCCATGAGGTAAATGTGCAGGCTGAATGCTGTGCATGCATTGATCGGCCCCCATCAAGGTTTGGGAGGGGGAATCTGTGTGTTTGCTTCAACCGGCTCCCATTGAGGCTTGAGCGGATTTAGGGGAGAGCACAAGTTGTGCCTGTCTCGACTGACCCCATTGAGACTAGGGGTAGTTGCCCCCACTTCATGCCGGCCCCTACGAGAAGGGTTGTTAGGGAATGCTGTAGGAGTTGGAGCTCCCATTATCAGCAAACTCCCTTCAAGAAGACTAGTCTAGAATAATATAAGCTTATTTAACCCCTTATGATGACTCCATTCCTGTCTTCCTGTCTGACCAGATCAAAAGTGAACCTGCTAGTGAGAGGAGTGCTAGAAGTCCTCCTGTGTCTCTTTCCTAAGAAATGGCATAGTCGGTGTGTTTACTTTCGAGTTAGACGACCCAGGTTCAAAAGTCATCTCTGACACTTATGTGGCACCAGGCAAATAATATCACCTCTCTGGGCCTCATTTTCCTCATCTGCAAAATGTAGGAGTCAGGCTGGATAGGTTTTGAGGTACTTTCCAATTCTAAATCTATGATCTTAAACCATTCACCTTTTATTTGTTCAAATCAGGATAAGTGGTATCCTCCAGGTCAAGTTGTAAAATCCCAGCCCCTAACGAAAACAAGCAACTTTTCATTTTCAAAGGCAATTGAGGAATCCACCCGCAAAGAGGAGCTAAGAACTGTATTTGGAAATTCAGAGACTTACCAAGTGTTCGTAATAAAACAAACTGCATTCCTAGTGCAAAAGGTCTCTCGCCATCTTCCACAGACCTGGCCCAGGAAGGGGGAAAAAAAAAAAAGGAAGGAAGGAGAATGTTTTGAAATAACAGTTTCAAATTAATTCTGCTTAAATGAAAACCTACATACATATCTAGATGTATGTATTCCTTAAATCTGAAAAGTCTAGTGGCTAAGAGAAAAGCTATTACTGAATCTAAACAAATATAAGAAATAAAAATTCCCTTTAAATATAGTGAGAAAAATCAGCTTATTGCACGCTGTCTTGAGGAGGGGAAAGGGGAGGGAAGGGGAGAAAATTTAAAACTCAAAAGCTTATGGAAGTGAATGTTAAAAACTAAAAATAAAATGAAAAATAAATATTTTTAAATTATATAAAATTTTATTTTATATTACATAATATTATATATAATATGTCATTGTTATATAATATTATATATAATATAACATTATTATATATATATAGTACATTACATAAATAAGAACAAAATTTAAAAATCTGCTTAATGTTGATTGTTTCTATGCCAAATAAGAATGAGTTGGAAGGGACTCTCAGAGAACATCTACTTTACCCTAAAATTTCATAAGAATCCCCTCAACAATATACCCAACAAAACTTTTTCTTTAAGGCATCTAATGAGGGGAGCCCAGATAACTCTTTGGACAGCCCACTGCAGCTTTGAACAGCTGTTAACTGTTAAGGAATTTATCCTTGAAAGGAACCTAGACTTTTCTCTTTGAAAAAATCCACCTATCAATCCTAACAGTACCCTCTGGGACAAGGCAGATCAAATCGTTATCCCTTTTTAAATGAAAGCCCTTTAGATAGTTAAAGAGAGCACTTATGTTCTCCTACATCTTCTCTTCTCAGACCTAAACATCCACAATTCTTTTAACTTATCCTTCATATGACATGAATTCTAGGCCTTTAACCATATGGGTCAGCCTCTTCTATACATCCTTCAATTATGTAGCATAACGGATAGTGGGCTAAACTTGGAATCCTGTCTCAAACATTTGCCAGGTGTGTGACTCCAGGTAAATGACTTAACCTCTCAGCCTCAGTTTCCTCATCTTTAAAATGCAGATAATAATAACACCTACTTCACAGCATTAAGAGGACCAAATGATATGATATCTGTAAAGTGCCTGGCAGTTCATATAATTCTATAATGTTAGCTATTATTTTTATTCAACTTTACAATGATGTCTCATACATTTCTAAGAGAGGGAACAGGGATCAGAAAGGAAGTAACTTTATTTTACTTCCATAGTGTCATTTCCAAATTTGATAAGCACATTATTTATTGCCTTTAAGTCATTAATAAAAAAAATTAAACAGCACATAGCCAAGTACAAATCACTAAATTACTATTCCATTCACCACCTCCTTTATAAGTTATCATCAAACTAATAATTATTCCTTGGGTTGGGCCAGTCAACCAATTCTAGGTCAACTTACTCTGTGTCTTTTCTAGAAGAATAGGAAAAGATTGCCAAATGCTTTATTGAAATCTAGGTAAGCTCTAAGAATTCCCCTGATCTGTCCAGTCTTAGTAAATGTGCCAAAATAGAGAATAAGAATAATTTAGAATGATCTTTTCTTGATGAAGCCATGCTGGCCCTTGGTAATCACCACTTCCCTTTTCTACCTGTTCATTAATGATCCCTTTAATAATGAATTGTAGAATTTTGCCAGAAATCATATATTCATTCAACAATCATTAAGCACCTACTATGTGCAACACACTTAAGTGAGTGCTGGAGACACAAAGACAAAAAAATGAAAACTTTGGTTCGTAGCAGATTTTTAGCAAATATTGGAAAAATGGAAGCCCTTCACCATGAATTCCCTCTTCACCTCTCTTCCTGATCTCCTATCACTCAGATGCCTTCCTCCCCTCTCTCCTCCTTCACTCCTGTTTCCCACGATAAAGCGGCTTCTCTCTTTGCCAAAGCTGCCCTCTCTACATGGAATTCTATCCCATCTCCCATTCTATCCCATCTCCTCCACAAGATCACCTCCTCTGTCATCCCCACTCTTTCACTTATTCTCAATCTCTTCCTCTCTACAGGCTAATTTTCTACTGTCTACAAATATGCACGTGTTTCCCCACTCTCAAAAAATTCACACTTGTTCCTCCCATCCCCACTATTGTCCTATATCTCTTCTGCCCTTTGTAGCTAAATTCAAAGTCATCTTTAACAGATACCTCCATTTTCTCTCCTTTCACTCTCTTCTTACTCACAGTGTGACTTCTGACCTTAGGTTCCACCATAAACGACTCTCTCCAAAGTTATTCATGATCTTCCAGTTGCCAAAAATTCGATGGTTTTCTTCTTTCCTCATTCTCCTTGACCTCTCTGAGGTCAGCACTGACCCTGTTGATCACTCCTCTGTGATACTCTCTTCTCTCTGGGTTTCCAGGACATTACTCTCTCCTGGTTTTCCTCCTGCCTCTCTGACTACTCTTTTTCTGTCTCCTTTGCTAGATCTTCCTCCAAATCATATTCTCTAATCATAGGTGTCCCTCAGAGTTCTGCCCTGGGCCCTCTTCTCTTCTCCCCCTGTATTACTTCACTTTGTGATCTCATCAGCTCTCAAGGATTTAATTACCATCTCTATGCTAATGATACTTAAATCTACCTTTCCTGCCCCATTTTTTCTGCTAACCTCCAATCTCACATCTGCAACTGTCTTTTTTTTTTTTTTGGCAAGGCAATTAGGGTTAAGTGACTTACCCAGGGTCACACAGCTAGTAAAAGTCAAATGTCTGAGGCTGGATTTAAATTCAGATCTTTCTGATTCCAGGACCAGTGCTCTATCCATTGCACCAACTAGCTGCCCCTCCAACTGCCTTTCAGACATCTCAAACTGGACATCTTAAATTAATATGTCCAAAACACAACCCATTATCTTTCCCCCTAAATCCTCCCCCTTCCTAGCTTCCCTATTACTGAAGAGAACACAACATCCTCCTAGTCCCTCAGGCTCACACACACACACACTCACTCACTCATATCCAAGCTGTTGCTAAGGCCTATCGTTTTCAACTTTGCAACGTCTCTCTAATACGCCCCCTTCTCTACCCTGACACTGACATTGCCACCACTTTAGTGCAAGCCCTCATCACCTCACACCCAGATTATTGCAATAGCCTGCTGGTGGGTGTGCCTGCCTCAAGTCTCTCCTCACTCTAACTCATCCTCCATTCATCAACCAAAATGATTTTCCTAAAATGTAGGTCTGATTATATCACCCCCTTCTCCAATAAACTCCCATTTCTTCCTGTTGCCTCAGAAGCAAATACAAAATGCTCTGCTTTGGGGCAGCTGGGTGGCGCAGTAGATAGAGCACCGGCCCTGAAGTCAGGAGGACCTGAGTTCAAATCTAGCCTTAGATCAAACACTTGACACTTACTAGCTGTGTGACCCTGGGCAAGTCACTTAACCCCAATTGCCTAAAAAAAAAAAAATAATAATTCTCTGCTTGGCATTCAAAGCCCTTCATAACCTAGCCCCCTCCTACCTTTCCAGTCATCTTATACCTTACTCCCCAACACATACTTTTTGATCCACCAACACTGACCTCCCGGCTGTTCCATGAATATGACATTCCATCTCTTGACTCTGGGCATTTTCTCCGACTGTCCCTCCTTGCCTGGAATGCTCTCCCTCCTCCACTCCAACTGCTGACTTTCCTGGCTTCCTTTAAGTCCCAACTAAAATCCCATCTTCTATAAGAAGCCTTCTCCAACCTTTCTAATTCCAGTACCTTCCCTCTGTTAATTACTTCTCATATATCCTGTGTATACCTTGCTCTGTAAATACCAGTTTGCATGTTGTCCTCCCCGTTAGAGTATAAGCTTGTTGAGGGTAGAGACTGTCTTTTGTCTCTTTTTGTCTTAGTATGGTGCCTGGTACATAGTATGCACTTGGTAAATATTTATTAATTGAATGATAGTGGATGGCCTGGGTTTTCATGATGTGAAGAGTCACTGTACTGCCAGGGGCTGCTTACCAATGGCATGAACATGGCAATAGAGGTGAAATTAGAACCTCTAAGTGTTGTGAGCAGGGTGAGAATCCTTCCCTGATGTTTCAGCTAAACAATTATGTCTCACTTTTAGCCTCTCTGTCTCAGCCGGCTACTAGATGCTGAGCACACAAAGCTGATCCTTTCCTTTACAACCTCTACATGCAGCACTTTTCTAATCTCGATAATGTCTTGGAGAAATAATTCTATTATACCATACTACCCTTTAAGTACATTGGTCAGCAGTGTGGCCATAAGTTCCTGGGTAACCCCAAATCATCCTTTCTATTACCCTAATTACTGAAGAAAACCACAGTACTGACTGGAGACGCTGGTGTCAAAGTGTTTAATAGGAAAAAGGCAAAATATCTCCTTTCCAATTTTGTAAAAAGCACCGAAGCACAGAGCTAAGAAGATCTGGGCCCTGCTTCTGCAGCATATTGGCTGTGTGACCCTGGGCAAGTCATTGCCCTTTAATGCCGTAGGCAGCTCTCTACAACTAGGAGTTGCAGAAAACATGCTAACTGGCTTTGGTAGAGGCAAATTCCTCACCTGAGAGCTCTCTATGCTAATGAAATCACGAGTCTAGTTCCTCTCCCTGAAATAAACCAACCGGAGACAGGAAGAGCATGCACGCATGGCCAAGTGAAAAAAAAAAATCTGTCTCTTTGTCAATATATTTTCTCCTTGATTCTAGATCAGGAAGTACAAAGATAGTTAAATCAACATTAGTAATTGCTTGTGCAGAACAAACTACACTTGCCATCCAACCTAGAATCGTAGAATCTCAGAATCTTGGGGCCAAAAAGGACCTGAAAGGCTAACTAACACAACCCAAAGTTCTACCAATCAACCAATCCATTGACAAGCATTTATTAAGTGCCAACTATGTGCTAGGCATGGCACAAGGCATTGGCAATAGAAAGACAAAAACTAAATAATCCCCGAATTTAAGGTGAAGAAAACATACACATACAAGTAAGTACAAAATAAATATAAGGAAAGTTCCATAGGGCTGAGGAGGGGAAGGGACAATGAGCTGGGGGGAATTAGGCACTTGAGATGAGCTTGGAAGGAACCTAGGGATTCTAAGAGGTGTCATGAAGGAGGGAGAGCATTCCAGACCTGTGGAATATGCAAAGGCAAAGAGACAGGACATAAAATAGCACGTTTGAGGAACACAAATGGGACGGTTTGGCCTGACCACAGAGTGGGAGAAGGGCAGTATATCTGCTCAGTCTAGAGTCATGTTATGAAGGGCTCCAAATGCCAAACTGAAGAATTTTTATTTTAACCTCAAGGTTATAAGGAGCCAGTAGAGCTTTTAAGCAGGGGAAGAGCATGGTTAGATCTCTGCTTTGGCAAGGACTGCCACTTTGACAGCTTTGTATCTTAAATGTTTACCAAGTGCCTGGAACATAGTAAGCATTTAATAAGAGTTTGTCAACTGAGTCCACTGTGTGGAGAACAGATTGCTGAGGGAAAAGACTCTGAGGCAGGATGACCCTTTAGAAGGCTATGGCAATAGTTCAGATGAGATATTAAGAGGGCCTGACCTAGCGAGGTGACTGTGTGAGTGGAGAGGAGATGTTAGCCATTGGGCAAGTAGAATTGGAAAGGCTTGGCAAGAGACCCAAACAGGAATACATTCTATAACATCCAGTAAGTGTCCATCTACCACCTGCTTGGAATCTAGGGGAGCCTTGTCTTTTTAGTACGAATCATTTCCCCAGTTCCATAGGCTTCTTGTTGCTCCCCTCCAGTATCAGACGTGGTTTTGCTCGCAGGTTATACATATTCTCATGGAGCCAGGTAACAAAGCAGAACTTTTCAGGGTTGGCATTTTTAGGAAGCAGGGACATCCTATGGAAGCTATCTCAGGGGTAGGGTTAGGGATTAGAACAAGTTAGCACTGTCCTCTGGTCCTTGCTCCTAGCCAGTCACATACCAACCCCTTTCCCATCCAAAAAAGAGCACAAATGCTGGGCAAGTGCCTAAATGCCCTCCATCTCATTCCATCCAAACTCTTCTCTTCTCTGAGTTATCCTGTTCAGTTCCCAAGGCAGGGCTAGGCTTGTATGACCAAGGTGACCTTTGATGCCTCTTCCAGCTCAAAAATAATGACCTTTCAAACCCTGATATTTTACAGTAGCTTCTATTAGTATAATGAAGGCCTCCTTGTAAGGATAATCCAGGGCTCACCTGAGTGTGACTATGATGGCTGATGGCTGAGCACATGCTGTTATGAGAGTAACAATGAAAAGAAAAACAAGGAATGGAATAAGGGTATTACAGGTCCGATTGCACTTCCCAGACACGGCGTAGCCATTCTCGTTGAGATAGGTTTTGACGATGACCATCCGGAGCTGACTCCGCTGTCCCACCGTCGGTGCAGTGATGACCTGTCGACTCTGAACACAGGCACATTCTGTGTAATTACGTACCTGAAGAAAGGAAATGGATAAAATAGCATTCAAGCTAAACACTGTGATCAGCAACAACAACAAAATTCACAGCAGGGAAATAATAAGACTGTGAAAGCAAAATTTCAGAATGAGTGGTTTTTGGATGAACCTTAATTTGTAACTACATGCATTATGCTCACAAAGTTATATGATGTGCTCATCAATAATGACAATCAGCCTCAAAAAGAAAAATAAACTGAACAGGTTAGAATGAATCTAAGTAGAAAATTATATAGGGATAGATAAATTGGTGCAGAAGAAAAAGCACTGAACTTGGAAGCACAGGATCTGGGTTCAAATCCCTACCTTGCTAGGTACTATCTGTGTGACCATAGGCAAGTCACTTAACCTCTTTGGGCTTCAGTTTCCAAATCTGTAAAATGAAGGGATGGACAGGGTGACCACCAAGGTCCCTTCCAGCTCTAAATGCACGATACTATGAAGAACAATGAGGTCCAAAGGACGCACATCTTGTCAGTAAACTCTTCTTAGACCAGTAAAGAATGCTGACCATCAAGGCTTCCTCCATGAACCTTCCCTGTCCACTCCAATGTTCATCTCTCCCTTTTCTTGACTCCTGAAATACTTACTGTCTGTATTATTCATTTAGCTCTCACCACACTATCTTATTTAGTTGTTTAACTATTAGAGTGTATAGTCATCCTGGAAGCCAGGAAAACCTGGATTCAAGGCTCACCTCTGATACAGACTAGCTTGGGGATTCTGGGCAAGGCTAACCTCCCAGTGCCCCAGGCAGCTAACTCTCCGAAAGTAAGTGGAAGACAAGGTGCTGACCTATATTAGCAGAAGGGAGTTTGCTCACTTTGGAGCTCTCTATACCAATGAAGTCAGAGGTCTAGAACATTTGTTTATATGTAGGTCTTATGTCTTTGGCTCTGCTGAGGTATTATTGTGTGTTACATTTCTTTGTGAGCATCAACCCCCCCCACACACACACACATATACATAGTATTAAGCATACTGTTAAGGAATATCACAAAATCCCAGAATTTCAGGGTTAGCAGGAATCTCAGTAGCTAGTAGTCCAACCCATATTTGAATGGGAAGCTCCTTACCAGCTGGAAAACTGATAAATGTTTAATGATGGGCTGGGAGGGAAGGGGTGGAAATGCACATATACATACACTTCTAAGTTTGATCTGCATTATTAAGACTTTCTTAAGTCTAGACAATCAACAAAACAATAAATTAAGCCCAGATTTGTAGCAAATGCTACAATATTTTTGAGGTTTAAATGATCAGACTGAAAATTTAACAATCTGCTCTTACAAGCCAGGTTCTAGCACACCCCTGGGGAAAGGGGTAGTAACTTGGGCCTGTGATTTCATTGATACTGAAAATTCCTGGACAAAGAAACTCCCTTTGCCAATGCAGGTCAGTCCCTTTTCTGCAACTTAAAGTCTTAAGAGAGTTGCTTAGATCACTGTGAAGTAAAATGACTTGCCCTGGGTCTCACAGCCAGTGGATGTCAGAGGTGGCATTTGAATGCAGGTCTTGCAGACACTGAGGCCAATTCTCTAACCACTTTGCCATTTTGCTATAGAAGATACATGTTGTTAATATTTATTAATAATAATCATCATCACAGAATTTTCTCCTTTTAAGTCATAGCAAGTCAGACCCTGTGAGTAAAACTACTTCATCTAGTAGATTACATGATATGGGAAATGGGCAACTTAAAAGTCACTATTATCCTGGCATAATAAACTGAGCAAGGGAATAGTTTTCTAGAAACATTAGTCAGTCAAAATCTCCCCCTATTTTTAATGATACTTTTAATGCAAGGCCAAAACAAGTGAAAAATTAATTCAGCCAACTACCATTTTTGCATTTATAACCAATTAAAATTAAAAAATTATATCAACCACCCTCATTTGACTGATTTTTTGTTTCTCTTTAAAAAAAAATAAACCTGCTGCATTCAATGAATTAGAAAACTACTTTGACATTTTCATCATCCAGTATAGTGGTAAGAAGTGTGACTAAGGAAGGCTGTTTGGCCATCTGCTTGCCATTCAGCAAACAGATGCCATGAAAGAGTTAATGTGCTTACACTAAAGAACTAACTTAATACCAAAGAAATATTTGGGTATTGGACTTAAGGCCTACAATGACTCACGCACTGAATTTGGTCCATTAAATAAAAAAATAAATAAATCATCTATAATCTATTTTACAACTTGCCACTGCATTTTTATGTTTTAAAATAGAAAGATCTTTATATCTATCTATATATATATATATATAATGTTTGTTTGTTTGTTTGTTCAGTATGGTAGCCCCACACCACCAATCCAAGAATGTCAAAGATATTTTAATGTTGTCTCCAAAATAGGTTCTTTTTAGATCCAAAATAGTGTTCTTTTTTTATGTTTGTTTATTTGTTTTGTTTTTTTGGCTAGGCAATGGGGTTAAGTGACTTGCCCAGGGTCACACAGCTAGTACGTGTTATGTGTTTGAGGCCGGATTTGAACTCAGGTCCTCCTGAATTCAGGGCCGGTGCACTATCCACTGCGCCACCTAGCTGCCCCAAAATACTGTTCTTATACAAGAAGACAACACTTTATTTTGGGGAGGGAGTTTACCTATTATTTAATTGATATAAGAATACCCATGTGGAAACTCCCCATTCCAATTGAGCTCAGAAATCTGTTTCTAGCTTATATTCTGAAAGTTCTTGAATTCAGAAGTTGGGCATCATTTGACCAGAGGGAAAGGGTTTCCTTAATAGCATGCTTCTCAGAGGAGAAGACAACCAAGATAGCTAGTTGGCTATCTTGGATTAGAGAAAGCCAATACCTGGAGGACCAGGAGATCTAGACCTATAAATTCCTTGTACAGTAGAGGTGAAACATCAGTAGTACAACAAAATTGTCATTACCTTACAAGAGTGGGCGAGATTATAATGAGCATAAGGGGCTATTTGATCACTGTTTTATGTTTCTTGCATTTGTTTATGTATATCTTTGAGTCTCCATCTTATACATTTTCTGTGGGTTGAAAGAAAGGCTTTCTGATAACCCATTAAAAAAAAAAAAAAAGAAAGTTACTTGAGAAGATAAGTAACTTGCCCATGGTTACACAGCTAGGTTTTGTTAAAGCAGGAATTAAACCTATTTTCTATGCTCTAGGCAGCTAGGTGGCCTTGGAGTCTGGAAGATTCATCTTCCAGAGTTCAAATCTGGCCTCAGACACTTACTAGCTGTGTGACCCTGGGCAAGTCACTTAACCCTGTTTGCCTTGGTTTCACCTGTAAAATGAGCTAGAGAAGGAAATGGCAAACCACACTAGTATCTTTGCCAAGAAAATTCCAAATGGGGCCATGAGGAATTGGACACAACTGAAAATGACCGAACAACAACTTCCAGGCTCTGAAACTTATCCTTTAGTGATTGTGCCACCCTGCCTCACCCACATTAAATAATTGTGTACAGGATAATGTTCAAGTTTCCTGAGGAATATGTTAAATTTTCCTGGGATTCAATTTCTTCATCTACCAAATGGGAATAACAGTATTTGCACCACCTATCTCACAGGGTTGCTATGAGAAAAATGCTTAGTAAATTAGCAGTAATATATTTTATTACAGAAAAAAGAGGCTGCCCAATGCTAAATTGCATGCAAAAAGTAGGAATGATGTCATCAAAGAGGTGAATGACCAGAAACGGACCTGGGCCAGTGATGTTGTAAGAGCACAGGATAATCAGTGATACAATTCTTAGCTGAATTCATATGCAGGTGTTGTCAGCAGATAGGGAAACCCTTTAGGACACTGGGTGGATCTCTCTGGAGGATTTATGGGTAGTCGTGGATTAAAGTCCCAGTGAAAAGGTGGGAATGGATTGTAAGGTGTGTATATGGTGGGAGGGATACCTAAATAAATAAACTCACAGATTCATTGGATTATTAAAGCTTGGCCTGGGAGAGCGCTGTCAAACTCATAGCCAACAACTCACAAAACTCCTGAGTGTGATCCTCAACCAGATTAAAATGTAATTGGGAAATGTTTAACAAAATAAATAAAAATGCAATCCAGCACAGCAAATGTTAATTTGTGGTTTTCTAAGTCTACTGCAGCCCAGGAATCTGTTTCTATTAGAGTTTGACACCACTGGCCTAGAGGATAACAGTGCTGACCTTGAATTCAGGAAGACATGGGCTTAAATCCTACCTCTGGCACTTACTATCCATGTGTTCTCTGAGAAAGTCTGAACCCAGTAACCTCTCTGAGAGACTCTATTTCCTTATTTGTAGTATCAATACAAAGGGAACTATGAGGTTCAATTCAATTCAACCGGTATTTATTCAGTTCCAATTATGTGCTAGGCATTGTGCTAAGCCCTAATAATAAAAGAACAAAAATTACACAGCCCCTTCCTTCAAGGATTTTACATGCTACTTGGGAGACATAGCACCCACTCAGATAAGTAATCACAAGATAAATATAAAGCTATTCTCAATGGCACTAACAACAATGGAAAACAGCTCAAACTGAGACTTGAGGAAAACTAGGGTTACAAAAAGGGGGCCATAACTTCTACACAAGCACTTTACAAACCTTTAAGTGCTACATAAATGTTCTCAGTAACATTATCCTTATTAATCATAATAAATTTTTCTATAGTTAATAGAATCATAGATTCTCAGGATCAGAGGCTTTAGAGCTAGAGGAGAACTTGGAAATAAGCTTATCCAACACTCATTTTATAAAGGAAGACTAAATTCCAGAGAGTTCAACAGATTTGCAGGTAAAAAAAAAAAAAAGACCTAGTCAGTAAAAGAACTAGGATTGGAAACCAAGTGCTCCAACTCTGAATCTAATGCTCTTTCAGCTAGAATGTTTTTTTATGTGTTATTCATAACTTATGGGGAAATGAATTCTCAAAATAAACTTCGAAAGGCTGAACCAACAGAATTATCTTTAACCCGAAGTTTAAAAAAAAAGTATAATATCTCTTTGGCTCCTAAAAACAGCTTATGAGGAGATTTTAAAGACCCCAATTGTGTCAAAAGTATAGCTTACTCACACATCAGATCTAGTTCATGAAATAATAGAGAAGAAATCAAAGACCATTCACTTTACTGTTCTATTTCATGAGCATCAACTGCAGTGGCCATGTTGACCTTCACATTTGCACACAAGAGATGTCAAAAGAAAAAAAAAAAAGAGGAGAGTGATGGAGAGGGGTGAACCTTATCATGTTGCACTGAGCCAGTAATGCAAATAGCCAAAGTGCTGGTGTGGAAGTCAACTGCCTCCTCAAAGCTGAGCTCATCTCTGGAGAAAGGTAATATTGCTTCATTGTCTTTCCTCTAGGTTGTGACAGAAGGCATTTTGATGGTTAGGGTAAGCCTCTAATGAATAAAAATAACTGCATCACAACAGTAAATGAATATCTACATGTCCTGTGTCATGGAAAGGTGGATTAATAACAGTCTGTGAATTTGCCCCAAACACTTACCCCCATACTATGATTACCACTATTGGCACAGCCAGCCAGACAAGGGTTAAAGTATGTAATTCCATCTGATCCACAGACTGGCTCATACTCATGGATTTTACAACCACAGTTAACGTTGCAACTTCCTGTCAGATTCCTGTGGGCCATGGTGAGAGAAGGCCTACAAGCAAAAAGAAGAAGAAAGGTTAGAAATAACAAGTACATAAAACTTAATTTTGAGATAGCTGATCATTACAATTATAGATTTTAGAAAAGAGATGTTTTTTCCAGGTCTTTATTAACAGTGGGGTATGTGGGACCTACATTGCCAGACTTCTTTTACATTATTTCCTTTCGTTCTACATTTCAATCACATTGAACTATGAACCATTCCCTAAACTGAGCATTACATCTCCTGCACCCATGGTTTTGCATGGGCTGTCTCCCATGCCTAGAATGCCCAGGGATGCCTCTTCACTTCCACCTTAGAATCTCTAGCTATCTTCGAAGGCTAAGAAGTCAAGTACCATCTCCTACCCTAAGCCTTTCCCTATTCCCCCAGTTTTAAGTGTTCTTTCCTTTTTTTTTTTTTCAAAATTATCTTGTATTTACTTATCTCTGACTGTGTTGTAACCCAAAGGAGAATGTAAGTTTCTTGAGAACAGGAATTGTTTTTCTTTTCTGTGTTTGCATACCTGGTACAATGCCTTCCTCATAGTAAGTGCTATATACATATATAGTAAGTGTTTATAAAATTCCCCATAGTAAATGCTTAATAAATGTTTGTTGAATTAAATCAAAGCCTTTATTCACATAATTGAAGGAAGAAAAATTTTGCCTTAATATTCTAACATTTCTGGTCTAATATTTTTTTCTTATCTATACAACTACTTTAGTTCTAGTCTTCAATTCAGTGCAAGCCTCTATACTTCCAAATCAGAGAGCACAATGCCCAACACACAGTAAGTGCTTAATAAATGTTTATTCCTTTCCCTTCCTCTTTCAAAAGAAAAATTGCTAATTGAATATGACTACATGAAAATAACCTTTAAATCACTAACAGTTAGAGAAATATCAATAAGAACAACTGTGAGCTATCATCCCACAGAATGCAAGTTGAAAAGGTGACAAAAGATGAGAACAGTTGATGCTGAAAGAACCCAGAGAAGACAAGCACACTGATATTCTGTTGGGGTGCTGTGAAGGGGTACAACCACTCTGGATTCCCTATTCGGAACTGCACAAAAAAGTGACTAAACCACCCATGCCCTGTGACACAAGAATCTCCCTCCATCATCACCATCACCACCACCACCACCACCACCACCACTACTGCCACCACCAAGTAAGTCAAGGACGAAAACAAGGGGCCAATATGGGTATTCATAACAACATTCTTTGTGAGACTAGACAGTTCAAAACAAAGAGGGTATCCATTGTTCGGGGAATGACTAAATAAACTATAGCCTATTAATGGAATGGAATATTACAGTACAACAAGAATGACAACTATAAGGAATTCAGAAAATGTGAGCAGATTTGTATGAACCGATGGAACACAAAATAAACAGTACCAATAAAATACACAATGACTACAACAATGTAAATGAAAAGGTCACAAACAGCACAAATCCCCCTCACAAATCTTCACATTTATCTTTATAATCCTCCCTGTGCAATGGGTAGGAATTAATTTCTCTGTATGGAATTACCTTTAAAAATGGGGAAAAAAGCGTTGGTTTTTTTTCCCCAAAAAACTTTGGAATCAACATAGTGGTATAGCTATTCAGTGATACAATAAAGAAAGCAGTGAGTTAGGTCTGCCCTCCCTCAAGAATGTCTAAGCTCAGAGCATCACTCCTGAGAAAATGGGGGATTTGGCAAAATAACAAATCAGCCAGATTCCAAAGGGGATTACATGAAGTGCTAGGCTGAGCAC
Source organism: Vombatus ursinus (assembly GCF_900497805.2). Lineage (NCBI taxonomy): Eukaryota > Metazoa > Chordata > Mammalia > Diprotodontia > Vombatidae > Vombatus > Vombatus ursinus. Next base: position 91,980,612 of record NW_020954590.1, read on the forward strand.
TCAGCACCATATCTTCCACTTAGCAGGTGTTCAATATTTGTATTTGACTGAAAGCATAGCTCTTCTCAGATAATTATTTCCCTTTCTTTTAATTCTTCACCCACCATCTCTTAGCTAGAAGTTATATTTACAGAAAAGTCATTCATTCATTCAACAAATACTTATTGAGGAATTGTTGTGTGCAAGGCATGTCTTTAGTTAAGTGATCTGACAACAAAGAAGAAAGCAAACCAAGCATCAAACTGGAAATCTCAAAACATTGCTTTTTCCTAAAGGCTTTTCTGCTCTTACCTATTTCCTATTTTGAGAAATGAGTCCCTTGAGTTTAATAAAATAAAAGTAAAATAAAAATATGGCTAAGAGAAACTTCTAAACCAAGCAAGAAAGAATAATTATTTTAATTCATCTCCCTTGCTTACATGGGTGGAAAAACTTGTCAAAGATCCATAGAACTGCATGAATTAATCCATATTAGCACTTTATCAACACAATTCTTTTCTGTGTATCCATTCTCTCTGACAAGCACTTTAAAAACTGATTGCAAAAATAATGATCTGTGAAGGGTCTATCCAATAAAAAAAAATCATCCTATAAAATGGTAAATTTCAACAGCTTCCAAAGATAGTTATCACCATTGCTATTTAGAATGTATGCAGCAAAATGATTTACAGTTTTCTGATTTATGGTTTACATAATAATTCACAATTATTTTACAATGATTTAATGCATCTGCAAAATGATTTACAATTTTTAATTTCTGAGACAATTATTAAACAACTCTAATTTATTCATCTAAATGGGTATCCAGGCAAGAGGGAAGACCTGAAAGAGAAATAGTGAACAAACATTTAACATACTGATTCCAGAAAGACAAAAGCCTTCTGGTATACAGGAAGTGAAACACAGCTCTAGGCCAACCCAGAATGTTTGACTCTCTCAACAAGATGAGGTCATGATGTATGATGCAAAGAAATTATAAAACATGAAACACTCTAAGAAGATCAATGTAGAAGAGCCAAATAGTAAATATAAATAGTAATGAAAGGGAAGTAGGAGGCTTGTGATCAAAAGAATTGGGCAGGGGGAGAGGGAAAGGGACAGGAGAGTCCGAGAGGGGGATATAATCCAACCCCCAAAAGAGAATTGACTTTTGTGGTTGATCCCTAAGTAGAGCTGACAGAAGTCATGCCTGAGGATAATAGTGACTTACTTGAAAGTTTCTCGGTCCAGAAAGCACAGTGGAATAGAATTCTTTTGCTTGTATTCTAAACTGAAAATAGGAGCAGCCAGATACCACTCATTACCCTAAAGTGAATGTATTGTTGGGGTGTATGACATAGTAAGATCTACTAGAAAGCCATGGCACTCCTCTGGAAAAAGATTACATAGGCATTTCACTAATAAACAGACACATTCATTTGATAAAAGAATTTTTGATAAAATATCTTCCCCCAAGTAGATTTCTTTAAATAACAGCTTGCCTTAAGCCATGAAAATCTGCAAGTTGCAGTGAAAGAATTAATTTAATGTGTGTTTGTGTATTTTGCAAGTATGCAGGGACTCTCACAAATTGATGATTTATAGTTGACTCACATAATAAAAACATGGTCTCTGAAAGATTGCTCTGTTTTATTACTGTTCTATTGTATTTTTAGTGAGAACAGAGCAGGGAGGTATTGCATTTACCCATCTGACTGATGAAACTGACATGATATCAGTTTCATATGTAGTTCCCCAAAATGGCAGGTCCCCGCTACTCGTAACAGTCCCTTGAAAATAATACTGTCCCACAAACCACAGGGCAAATGTCATTAAATAAATTTGCTATTGCTAAGTCCTTAGTAAGAATCAATGAGGTTAGTGGGAAGGAAATGTAAGCCTACTGTGTGACAGGCACTGTGCTAAGCACTTTACAAATATTGTATTATTTGATCTTCACAACAACCCTGGGAAATAGGTGCTATTATGATCCCCATTTTATAGTTGAGGAAACTGAGGCAGACAGAAGTTAAGTGACTTGCCCAGGGTCATACAGCTAGTAAGCATCTGAGGCCAGATTTAAACTCAGTCTTCTTGACTTCAGGCCTGGCAATCTCTCCACTAGCTGCCCTCTTAATTAGAGCAAAGATGTGGAGATGAAGTGTTTTCTATGTGAAGAACAAGGACAGTGTGGCTAACCCAAAAAGTGAATGGGAGAAAAGTAATGGACAGTGAGCCTGGAAAAGTAGTATGGGGCTAGTTTTTGAAGGGCTTTAAATGCAGAAAAATAAATGAACAACAACAAAAAAAACATTCCTATAATGTAGAGTTTTAGAGAACTGCCTGAAGAACTAATAGATTAAGTGACTTGCCCAGGTTGACACAGTCATTATGTGTCAAAGGTCAAACCTGAACCCAGGTCTTCCTTTCTCTGAAGCAGGCCTTCCATTCACTCAACCCATGTGGCCTCTCAACTGAGATACAGATGACAGCTATGAATTTTTCAGTTCTTATTTACAGCAACAATTTTTTTAAAAGTGTTAAATTTTTTAAAAATTGTAAAAACTTTTTAAAAATTTAATTTTTTAATTTAAAAAACTTAAGTTGTAAAATAATATTAAAGACTAAAATCAGGTAAATATAAATACTAAAATAATTTAATATGATGTACAAAATAAAGCTCAAAGAAATAAATACTTCCAATTTCACAGACTCATAGAGCGCTAGAATAAAAAGTACCTTGTAGAGATTATAAAGTCCAATACTCTTATTTTATAAAGAAATAAACTAAGACTCAGAGTTTAAGTAAATGATTAACATCACAGATTGACCGTTAGTAGTAAAGCCAGAACCTGCCAGACCTCAAATCCCCTAACAAACCCACTAAGTGTCCAATGCATAGATAAGAGTATTGGACTTGAAGAAAGACCTGGGTTTGAATACTGCCTTAAACTCTAACCAGCCTCTGACCCCAGGAAAATCACTTAACCTATTTCAGCCTCAGTTTCCTGCTCTGTAAAATGAGGATAATTACGATACCTACTTCCCAGAGTTGTGGCTGACAATCAAATGACATAACAGAGGTGAAGCATTTTGTAAGCCTTAAAGCATTACAGAAATGCTAACTCTTAATTTCTAGTCCTGAGAACTTTCATTCTGCCTCACTTCCCATTTTTATACCTTTCCCACTAATCCATAACCAGAATGATAAAGACAGAGCATTGTACAGTTTGACAGTAAAGGTCATCTATCTAATCCATCTCCTAGCTGAATTCATTATAGTATTAATCTTATACAAAGACTTTGATTAGAATGTTATTTTCTAGCTCAGCCGAAATTTTTTGGAGTCAAAAAGCCATTCAGTTTATAAAATGTCAACCTTCAAGTCACAGGTTCTGAGTGGAAGAATATCTGAAATCATCTAGTGCAACCTCTTTGTTTTACACATGATAATTTGAGGCCTAGAGAGGATAAACAACTGTCTCGAGATACGCAGGTAATCATACAACCCAACCAATTCAATTCAATTTAATAAATATCTCTTAAGCACCAACTACATACCAAGCACTATACTAGGCATAGAAGATACAAAGACAAAAAGGAAAATAGTCCCTGCTGTCAAGGAGCTTATATTCCGTTAGGGAGAAACACTTTTCCACTAGGAGGTACACTGTCAACAAATTCATTCAATAAGCATTTATTAAGCACCTTCTAAGTGCCAGGCACTATGCTAAATCTATGTGTGATGTTAATCATTTACTTAAACTCAGAGAGTTAGTTTCTTTCTTTATAAAATAAGAGTGTTGAACTTTATAATCTCTACAAGGTCCTTTTTATTCTAGTGCTCTATGAGTCTATGAATTTGGAAGTATTTATTTCTTTGAGTTTTACTTTGTACATCATATTAAATTATTTTAGTCCTTTAAATCAAAGAATGATTTAAAAAAAATCTTTGCTCTCAAAGAGTTCATAGTCTAATGCAAGAGACAATATGCAAACAACTATGCATTACGTATATCTGTGTGTATATACATTTATGTATCTGTGTGTGTATTGGAGATAATTTCAGACGGAAGGCACTAGGATTATGGGGGATGGGAAGGCTTTTAGATTTTAGAGGGGATTTGAAAGAAACCAAGGACAGAAGGAAGGAGTGAGAAGGGGCCTGGGGAATGGCCAGTGAAATGACAGAATAGGATGTAAGAGTATCTTGTGAGAGGCACAATAAAGAGGTCAGTATCACTGGACCACAGAGTATATGGAGGAAAGTATTACTGGAAAGTAGGAAGGGAATGAATTTTAAAAGTCTTTAAAAGTCGAACGGGATTTTATATTTGATGCTGGAGGTGATAGGAAGCAATGAGAGTTGACTGAGTCGGGGCAGGGGGAGGGGAGAAGGAGGAGGTGACATGATCAGAGAGGACAATCAATTTGACAGCTGAGTGATGGATGGATGGATGGACTAGGAGTAGAAAGAGACTTGAGGCAGGACCAACCAGCAGGCTATTGGAACAGGCATGAAGTGATAAGCACCTGCACAGATAATGAAATAAAAAAGCATCCTGAGTCCCTTCCCTAGGATAGTGTGGGCAGGGGGGAAGAACAGGTAGACAGAAACAGCCAGAATAACTGATATGTTGACAAGTGGCATACTCTGACACCAAAGAAATTGCACTAAGTGTAGTGTGAATTCTTATCTGGCTTATTCATGACTACTGTGTTCAAAAGGTGTCTGGACTCTGCTTACCTTAGTTTGGCACATTTGCAATAGATTACAGCTCCCTTTGTCCTGCTTAGTCATGTAATACTACCCTTACACACTGTCACTGCCACCTGGACCCAACCTATATGTCTGGACAGGACTACTTTTACTAGAATTTACCTCAAGGCTGCTTTCCTTCTCAAAGACCAGAACAGAACGCTGAAAAATTAGGAGGCCAGCAAGCTGATAAGCACCATGTCCTTTATATATATATGAATATGGATGGTTTGTGGATTATTAGTAAACCCCATGGTTTGCTTTTAGGAGTTCAGGTCTCTACTTCTTTTCCTTAAGTTCTAGAAAGCACAGTTCTGACCATGCGACCACCCCCCCAAAATTCCAGCGGCTGCCTATCACCTACAGAATCAAATACAAAATGCTCTGTCATTCAAAGCTCTCTATAATCTACTCTTCACCTACCTTTCCAGTTTCCGGTTACCCCCCCACCCACCCACATACACACAAATACTCTTTGATCCAATAACATTGGCCTCCTGGCTGTTCTATGAACATGACACTCCATCTCTGGGCATTTTCCCTGGTTGTCCTCCATGTCTAGAATGCTCTCCCCCCTCAACTCCACCTACTGACTTCCTTGGCCACCTTTAAGTACCAACTAAAATCCCATATTCTATAGGAAGCCTTTCCAAACCCCTCTTAATTCCAACACCTTTCCTTCTGTTAATTATTTCCTATTTTGTATCTTCACCACTTAGCACAGTGCCTAACATATAGTAGCTGCTAATATCTGTAGACTGACTGACTGACTGATGTAACAACACTAGCTCAAGCAGTGAATCCCTGGAGTGAGACAGTTTGGATATACAAATCCCAATCCAGTACTCTTTTCAAGATACCTTTCCACCACCGTAAAAGGTAAATTTGCAGTCAAAGGCTAGTCTCACCCAGCTTTCTTCCTTTACCAGGAATTTTGCTTTCTCTAGTATGAATGAATGTTTTTTTCTATTATTGTTTCCTATTAATCACAGAGAAGGTCTTAATATGCCTTTTCTAATATCAAGAGTTTCTTTCCCTTAAGGCAGCTAGATGACTCTGCGGATAGAGCACCCGCTCTGGAATCAGGAAGACCTGAGTTCAAATCTGACCTCAGATACTTGACACTTACTAGCTGTGTGACCCTGGGCAAGTCACTTCACCCCATTGCCTCACTGCCAAAAAAAAAAAAAAAAGGTTTTTTTCCCTTCCTCTGCCCACAGAGGAAAATAAGACACAGAAATAGCCATATGAAGCTATGCTGAGTTTAAGAGTTCTATCCTTATTTTCTCTGCAAAAAGGTGGTCATTTTCCAATTCTTAAAGTAAGCCATCACCCCTCCTGTTGATTTTCTGACTGGCAACTACTAAGGCAGGGGTGATTTGAAATTTATATACATTAAGACTTCAATTAGCAGACTCAGAATATCTAATACCTGTGATATTGATTAGTCATCTGTGATGCAAACCCGAAAATATATATTCCTTATAAAACATGTGAACAAAATTTAAATATGGGTTTTAAACATGGATTTAAAATGGTTTTATGAAAATAGTTAAAAACATCTGAAAAAATCTTGTTCATACTGAAAAATAAGGACCTCAAAATTTTCCACACTTCCAATTACAGTAGGAATTTTGTGAACCACATTATTAACTTACTAGAAGCTTGAATCCTCCACAACATCTAGATTCCTGTTACATATCTGCTTCACACTACAAGGGACTTAATTAAAATCACAAGCTTTCAACTGAGTCTGAGGACAAAAAGCTTTTACATTTCTTTCATGGAATCCAAAACATTTAACTAACCCTAAAGTTATAGAAATATCAAGTGATCTTTCCCTTTTCAGTCAGCAAAGCACGGAAAGAAAAAAAAAAAATGCCTGCAATTTGCCTAGCCAACAAGATGCTGCAATGATACACATCAGCATTTTCTGCTTTTGTTCTTAAACAAAGCTGACTATGTAAGATCAGATTGTTATCTTTAGGTCTGACTTGGATCTGTCTTTATGGAAGGTACACATGGTTTCTTAACTTTGACACAAGTGTATGATGAGGCCATAGTTAAATCATTTTAATGTCCAGGAAAGATGTCAAGTGGAACAGGAGATGACTCAAACCTCATGCCTCTACTGGAACTCTGAAAATAAAATGGAATTCAACTCAACATCCATTTCTGGAGCATCTACTATGTTTGGTTTTCACGTAATCTCCAAATTGGAAGGATTTCAATGGGAGGCCATCTAATCCAACTGTTAGCTAAGCAAAAATCCCCTCTCGAATATGCATTGCTTTTGCTTGGAGAACATGCCATGAGAATGTCAGTTAAAAGAAATGAGCTTGTTTATCTTCAAGAAAAGAAGAATGGGCTGGGAGAGGGAAACAGAAGTATAGAGAGGAATAGGATAATATTTAAAGGATATACATACTCACATATAGAGGAAATGATACTGTATTAAGATCTACCATGACGGGGAATCCACTATTCCAGAGAAAGCCCATTCCACTCTAGGAAAACTCCAATTGTTAGAAAAAAGTGTGCTTACATCAAGTTTAAATTTGACTCTGCTACTTGTATCCATTACTCCTTGTTCTGTTCTCTAGGACCAAGCAGAAAAAAAGCTAATCCTTCTTCCCCACAATAGCTTTTAAAACATTTGAACTGCCATATTTCCTTCCCTTTTTTGCCACGCTAAATATTCCCAATTCCTTTAACTAATCCCCATGTGGTATGATCTTGAGGCCTTCCATAATCCTGACTATATCACAAGACTAATTTTCCTCATGAATAAAAAGGCTTTTACTTTTTATTTCCAAACATATCTAACAATTCCTATATGTGACTAAAATATATAGCTAGCTAATCTAATCCAAAAATATGACTAAAGATAGCATAGATAATCCTAAAGCATACGTTAACAACTGCAAGACCAAAAAAAAAAAATAAGCCTTTTTTGTCACTACACAGATTTGCCTTAAAATGAAGCATCATGTGCAAGCCATTGCATGGTTACAGCATATCAACTTGATTTGAGCAGTGGGAAAGAGAAGTGGAATCAGTACAAATGGATTCACATTGATAGGGAAGAGTGTTCTTGTTCAGCTATTTCAAGGCAAACAGAGTTAAGTGACTTGCCCAGGGTCACACAGCTAGTAAATGTCTGAGGCCAAATTTGAACTCGAGTCTTCCGAACTAGCAGAATGCCTTGAAGAGAGTGGACTTAAAGGAGATCAGGAAGGAAGGGTTGTCTAGCTGGAAGGACTAGTACATAGGATTATAGAAGCTCTACTGCCCAGTTGCAAAGAATCGGTGCGATATAATAGAATGAGCAATTAAATGTCAGGAGTCCTAATATTTAGTCTATACAGACTCTGCCACTACATTATTGCCTCATCTTTATAAACAGAGTCAAACTAAATCCATGAGATCTCTTCTAGCACTAAGATCTTAGTAAAATAAAGTTCTTATGTTTGTTACCAAGGGAAAAAGAGAGAGACAGAGAGATAGTGACACAGAGAAAGAGATAGAGACAGACAGAAAGACAGAGATAGAGACAGAGAGATAGACAGGCAGATGGAGACAGAGAGGATACCCTGTCTCTTCACTTACTAAATCTGTGGAGTATAAATCCAGTTTCCCCTACCACAATATAATTATCTAATAATGACAACATTCTGTTTTTATGCCTCGAAAAACAAAAAAAAAGTTTCTTAATCAAGTATTTAGGGAAAAAGTTATTAAAACTTAAGTATATTTAAACCAACTCCATTTATCTTCCTTAGTGAGAAGCACTGAGGTCTCCAACAGAGCGTGTATTGCAGCATTACAAAGAAAGTAATAGTTGACCACACTTCATAATCAGAACCCAATGCTGAGGTAAGGTAACAAAGTTTTGGGGGAAAGTAGTTTAGATGATTCAATAATCAGAGTCATTTCTTTGGCACCGATATGGAATTAGTATCCTTTTGTGATTTTATTGTCATTACCATCTGAGACACTTGGAGGATTCAGACTGGGGCTTTTGATGATTTTTCATTATCCAGGCTCCAGCCGATATACTGATTCATTTCCAACTCAAGTAATTATATTCTCAGTACCTAGAGTTTCCCCTGCAGTTTTAGTTGGGAAGTTTAATTCACCTTCTGCCTGCATCTGATAACTATGAACTCCAACGTCTTGGACATCTTGAAACACAAAAACAACTGATTCAATTCAGCCAGCAGTGACTGAGCACCTGTACAATGTGAGAAGAGATGAACTCTAGGGGGTTTGTGCAACCATTTAAAAAGTGGTTTGGGATGTTTGGGCTTCTTAACCCTTTTTTGTTGTTTTTTTTTCTTTTGTTTACTGGATCCCTTTGTTACTCTGGGGGAACTTCCTGACCTCTCCTCATAAAAATGCTTTTAAATGTATAAAATAAAATACAAGGGAATAAATAAATGAATTAATTAATTAATTAATTGATTAATTAATTAATTAATAAAATGCAAAGGAAACCAATCATATTGAAATACAATTTTTAAAAATGTTTTACAACTTCCATGGAGTGACAGCTAGGTGACTCAGTGGATAGAGTACTGGTTGTAGTCAGTAGGATCTGAATTCAAATCCAGCCTCAGATACTTACTAGCTGTGTGACCCTGGGCAAGTCACTTAATCCCATTGCCTCAAAAAAAAAAAAAAAGTTCAATGGATTCTAGGTTAAGAACCCCTGCTATACATTTGGCTGACACTTCACTGTCCATTTCTTTCAACTCCATGCTCTTCTTCGAGCAATTGGGTCTGGAGGTAAAACAAATGCTTTATTGCAACTTCTTTGATTTAAAAAGTTCAGTTTAATTGAACAAACATTTATTAAACACTGACTAGAAGGCACCGTGCTAGACGGTACAGTAGATAGAATGCTGGGACTGGAATCAGGAAAACCTGAGTTCAAATCTGGCCTCAGGCACTTAAGAGTTATATGACCCTGGACAAGTCATTTAACCCTTCTTTGCCTCAGTTTCCTCTTCTAAAAAATGGGAATAGTAATAGCCCCTATCTCCCATGGTTGTTGTGAAGATCAAAGGAAATAATAATTGTAAAGCATTTGGCACAGTGTCTGGCACAAAGTAAGCACTATAAAAATGTTAGCTATTATTAGCCATTATTATGGGTCAAAAATGAAAAATACTCTCTGCCCTCAAAGAGATTACATTCTACTGGAGAAACCTGTTCAATAAACTTAAGGTATAAGTCCTAAAATTTGCATAAAAAATATAGGAATATAAAGCAAGACTTTAACTAGGGTTAAGCTTTATTATTATCATAGTTTAGGGTTCACAGTTTTATTCTATTTTTGTTCTAAAAAGCTTAGCTCTTTGAAATCTATAAAAGTTTTGTGGATTATTATTATAGAAATATGTAACATTTTTATTTGGAGGTCCTTGGATCAAAATTTGAAGAAATCTAACTTATGGGTATCTCTACTCCTGAAATATTATAACAATAATAGCGCATCATGATTTATAATAGCGCTTTCAAGTCTGTAAGGCATTTTACAGATATCTCATTTTTTTCTCACAACAACCCTGGGGGAGAGGTGATATTACTTCTACAAAACCCCATTTTACAGATGAGGAAACTGAGGTCGAAGGTAATTTGTCCAGGGTCAAACAGCCAGTATGAACTCAGACCTTCCTAACTCTAGGTAAAGCACTCTATCGACTATGCCACCTCCTTTTGTTACTGTTCAGTCATTTTTCAGTTGTGTGTGATTTTCTGTGACCCAATTTGGAGTTTTCTTGGCAAAGTGGTTTGCCATTTCCTTCTCCAGCTCATTTTACAGATCAAGAAACTGAGAGAAACAAGGTTAAGTGACTTGCCCAGGGTCACACAGCTAGCAAGAGTCTGAGGCCAGATCTGAATTCAGGAAGATGATGGAACCTTATCCACTGTGTCACCTAGCTGCCCCTACTACGCCATCTAGCAGCCTGTAAAATGGACATTTATTGTGGGGTGGTGTGGGGGGGGTTCTGGTTAGGATCCTTAAGGCACATACAAAATTAAGTTAAATAAAATTTAAAATAATTCAAATTTCTGAATAAAACACACAACAAACAGAAATGTTTCAATCAAATGTGCTGGTTGATTTTTCTGTTCCAGAAAACTGTTAACATTCCATTTATTTCTGTCCTAAATCACAATGTGCTACATGTCAGGCTTCTGCTTGTAATACAATGGCAAACATTTCTGAAAGCAGAAATGACATCTTTGTTTATCATATTAAGTTTCAAACTTAAGACCTGAAAGGGCAAAGGAGAAAAGGGATGAAATCTTTTTTTGATAAAGGCATTGATCTAGCAGAGAGAGGTCAGTGTTGCCACTAAGTTGTTTAAATAGAAAATAATCACTCTCATGAAGTGGAGGCAAAGCTTCTAAACAAAAATGAACTTAATGCGGTATTTGTTTCTGTGTGTGCTTCTATGTGTGACTACATGTGTGTGTTTTCAGTGTAAGTATAACCAGTGCGTATAGCTGTAGAGTGTAACATTGCCTGTGGGTACCCAAAGCTATCCTTTCTGCTCCATATTCCACGCTAAATAGGGACAGAACTGAATGTTCTGACACCTTTCCAGTCTCTACCCTAGGGAGTAGTTGAGGGTGTGAACTTTTCTCTAGTCAAGTCCCCTCCTTTCTACTCTCCTTTCTCTAGGGAGATTTAACCAGTCACATGCTGTTACAACAATTAGCTGTGTTGCCTGAGGGCAATATAGGCCCTCTGGTTCAGGTGTCCCCTCCTCTGAGGTTTTAGAGGAAGTTTATATCAAACCAAATGTTAGTAGTATGATGATAGCTCAGAGCTCCAAGTTAGGAAAATTCCTAACATTCAGGCAGAAATTTGACTCTGCTCTAATTTTAAATTATGGCCACCTCTAACTAACTCCTAGAGCAGCTGGGTGGTGCAATGGATAGAGTGCCAGGCCTGCAGTCAACAAGACTTATCTTCCCGAGTTCAAATCTGACCTCAGACATGCATTAATTGTGTGACCCTGGACAAGTCATTTAACCCTGTTTGCTTCAGTTTCCTCATCTGTAAAATGAGCTGGAGAAGGAAATGGCAAATCACTCCAGTATCTCTGCCAAGAAAATCCCCAAAAGGAGTCACGAAGAGGACATGACTGAAAAACAACTAAACAACAACAACTAACCCTTGGCCTCCTTTTGCTCGAGGTAAAAATCAGGATACAGGAAGTTGTTAGGTAAGAGAAATGAATAGAGTATATTACATTACAGTATCTGTTATTTAACAGGCACATTTGAACAGAATTTGTGGAAACAGTAAACCCTTAGTTGGAATGTTCCTTAGTCCTTAAAAAGTTATGTACCACCACAGCCCTAGTCTCACAACATCTCTGGGATACCTGTAAGGGCCCAATAGCCGTCCCTGAAGTTTGTCTTTTCTGCCAAAGGTCAAGCCTCCTTCTACAATCACCTTTCTGTCATTCCTTTTGTTTGTGGTTTTTTTGTTTTATTTTTTGGGGGGCAATGGGGTTAAGTGACTTGCCCAGGGTCACACAGCTAGTAAGTGTTATGTGTCTGAGGCCAGATTTGAACTCAAGTCCTCCTGAATTCAGGGCCAGTGCTCTATGCACTGCACCACCTAGCTACCCCTCCAACATTCCTTCTGACTGTTGCCCCACGTGAGCACTGGGTCAGGCTGGGAACAGTCTGTATACTGTTCTGCTAGAATCCCACTCTCATCAGAATTGGTCCAAAGAGGGAAGAATATATGTGTGTGTGTGTGTGTCTGTGTGTGTCTGTGTGTGTGTGTCTGTGTGTGTCTGTGTGTGTGTGTGTACACACACAGACACACACACACACAAAAGTATATAGAAATCTATCTTACTGAATAGGAAAATAGGAGGGGAAAGAGATAAGAAAAAGAGGGATATGATAAAAGCGAGAGCAAATTAGGGGAGGCAAAGGTTGCATCAAAATAGACTTTTGAGGGGGGATAGTATAAAAAGAGAGATAGAAGGATAAACAGAGGAAAATGAGATGGAGAAAAATACACAGTTAGTAATCATAACAGTGAATGTGAACAGAATGAGCTCACCCATAAAACAGCAGTGGATAGTAGAATCCAACAATATGTTCTTTACAAGAGACACAAGTGAAACAGAAAGACATACATAGAGTTAATATAAAGGCCTGGAGCAGAATCTAATATGTTTCAGCCGAAGTTAAAAAAAAGGCAAGGGTAGCTATCAGAATCTCAGGTAAAACAAGAGCAAAAATAGACCCAATTAAAAGAAATAATCAGGGAAACTATATTTGTTGAAAGGTACCATAGACAATAAAGTAATAAAAAAATTTTACAGCAAGTTTCTCTGATAAAGGCCTCATTTCTCACACATATGCTGAATATAAACCTGGGTCAAATTTATAAAATAAGAGCCATTCCCCAGCTGATAAATGGTTAAAGGGTATGAACAGGTAGTTTTCAGAAGAACAAATCAAAGCTATCTATAGTCATATAAAAAAATGCTCTAAATCATTATTGATTAGAGAAATGCACATTTAAACAATTCTTTTTTTTTCTAAGTTTTTAGGCAATTGGGGTTAAGTGACTTGCCCAGGGTCACACAGCTAGTAAGTGTCAAGTGTTGGTCTGAGGCCGGATTTGAACTCAGGTCCTCCTGACTTCAGGGCCAGTGCTCTATCCACTGAGCCACCTAGCTGACGCTACATTTAAACACTTCTGAGGTACTACTTCACACCTATTAGAAATGACAAAGCTGGAGGGGATGTGGGAAAATAGGTACACTACTGAAGTGTAGGCAGAGTAGTGAACTGGCGCAACCATTCTGGAGAACAATTTGGAACTATGCTCAAACAGGTCTAGTGGAACGTGTGGCTTAGCACAATTTCTGTCAACCTAGAAATGAAGATTCATTCTAAAAAAATAACTCACCTGAGCTAAACTGTATATGCTTCTGTAAATAAAGTCTCTGCTACTCAAAACAAAAACAAATAAACAAAAAAAAATGCCTGTGCATACCCTTGGACTCAGCAATACCACTACTACTAGGTCTGTATCCCAAAGAAACCAAAGAAAAAGGATGTGTACAAAAATCTTTATAAGCAGCATTTTTGCAGTGGCAAAGAACAGGAAATCAACGGGACGTTCATCAATTGGCACATGACTGAACGAGTTGTGGCATATGATTTTATGTAGTACTATTGTGCTATAAGAAATGACTGATGGGGGGATGGTTTCAGAAAAACAGGGCAAGAAGTACATGAACTGATGTAAAGTGAACTGAGAAGAATCAAGAGATCATTATGCAAACAGTAACAGCAATGTTATAATGATGATCAACAGTGAAAGACTCGTGATCAATGCTCTGATCAATACAATCATCCAAGACAACCCCAAAGGACTCAAGAGGAAAAAATGCCATCCACCCTCAGACAGAGAACTGATGAACTCTGAGTGCACATTAAAGTACAACTTGTTTTATTTCTTTATTTTTCTTTTTTTTTAATATGGCTAATATGTAAATATGCTTTACATGATTTCACACATATAATTTAAAGTATCATTGAACTCAGCAAGTGGGGAAGGGGGTGGAGGAGGGAGAAAATTTAAAACTCAAAATTTTAAATGAAAAGAATGTTTAAAAAGAATAATTTTTTCAGAAGTAAATCTGACCTTTCATACGAGGTTTCTTAAGATTCTGAGTCAGTTTAACCCAAAATATCATACATATTTATGGGTATCCCACGAATGTTAGCCACAGATGTCTATACTGTGTTCCATAAGCAACAGTTTACCTGACTGCCAATCACCTTGAATGATCTTACCACATAGAGCAGCACAGGAGGAAACTATGTCTTTTACTTGTAATCCTGATAGGACTTTTTAATTTTGTTTCTCTCTCTCTCTTTTTTTTTTTTTATAACCTAAATGACTTGGAAATACATACATGAAACTCAATTTACATCTAGAGGAAAATCAAAGCTGTATTTAAAGTCAGAAATCAGACATCTCATCAGTGGCTCATCATTTAGGGCTTTGTTTCCCTCAGTTGTTTTGCCAACACATTCAAATGGGTAAACTGTTCAAGTGAAAGCAGCTTGACTTGTCCTGTTCCCGAGCTTTAGAAAATCACTTCTCTGGGAAATCCACATCAAGTAAATGGTTTTTATCTCATATCTGACAAGTTTTAGACAGTCTCTCCAAAGTACAATATGCTTGAGTTTTATCCAAAATAGAAGTATATCCAAAATAACCAATACTCCAGCTCTAGAAAGCATATATTATTTACTTTCCAGATCATCTCACTAGAAAGCATTCTATTGCACATCCTGCCTAAATAAGCCCAAACCTAAAACACAATAGGATCACAACTTAAAAGCTGGAGAGAACCTTGGAGGTCATTTAATATAACCTCCTCCTTTTATAGGTAAGAAAATGGAGGCCCAGAGAAATTAATAGAATTATCTCCCATTAGATTGTGAGCTCCTTGAGGGAAGGGATGGTCTTTTGCTTCTTTTTTGTATCCCCAGTGCTTAATACAGTGTCTGGAACACAGTAGTTCTCAATAATTATTTATTGACTGACTTTCCTTCGTTACATGACTAGTGAGTACTAGTGGCAGGATTTTAACCCAAGTCTTCCCAACATCAAGTTCAAATTCTATCCATTATACAAGTTATCTTGGCTATGTGCTTTATTCAAGGAAAAGTTATGACAATAATCCTTTTATGTCACATTTAATGATATCCTTCATCAGAAAAAGCATGTTTAATTATCTTTTTCCATGTTCAATACTAGAGCCTAGCAAAGAACAACTCATACATGATCTGTTTGCAAGTCAGTAAGAAAAATAAATTTCCCCATGTGAAAAATAATATTCAGAGCAAAATAATATTTACTAACTAACATACTCGTATGATTTAATCAATGTCATTTCCTCATCATTCTAAATTACCTCAATGAAACAGAGGCTTTCACAACTCCATTTTCAAATGGAATTTATTGCAATATGATCTTTACTATGAAGTAGAAAATCAAAAAATAACTAAGCATTTTCTTCATAAATTGAAACCTTATGTTTAAAAATAAATACTGAAATCCTGTGTAATGAATGCATACTGAAACACCTCTGATGTGCTTGAGTGATGAAATGTTTGCATTTTTATAAGTTCTGAAAAGAAACATTTTATTCACACAGAAAACCTTAAACTTAGGTCTAGAAAGCTGGGATTCAAGTCTTGCCTCTCACATTACTATGTCAATGACATTGGTCAATCTGATTCTCAGTTTTCTCATTTGAGGAGGATTGCTGTTGTTTGTCCTTAGTTCTATTTTTCGAAGAGGATTGATGATATCAATGTCTTGACTCATGTGTGAATTGGATTTGAAGAAGACAGTCATATTTTTACTACCTGTCTCAAGGGATTGTTGTTGAGGAAAATGCCTTGTGAGCTGTAAAGTGGTACACAAATGAGGATTATTATTAATTTTATTCATTCACCATCAGAAAAATCCTCTGGGTGAAACATACTGTAGAAAGCAGTTTGCAGGGACAAAGATATGAAAGAAGTTAAAAAGCATGGTCTCTGCTCTTGACAGAAACTGCAGTCTAAGCAGAGAGATAAAACGTTCACCTGAGAACAATTAGAAAGGAACACAGCATTCTAGGAGTCTACAACACAGTTGAATACATAAGTGTTTAAAGGGTTTGCCATGATTGTAATAATATTTATTGTTCAGTCATTCAGAGATACTTACCCTGTTGTGTACGGAATATTTATGCCACCCAGGTTAATACTTTCACATCCAACAATGAAGAGTGTTGAAAAACACAGTAAAGACACACCACTGCAGATCATTGCTAGTTTTGCAGATTCTCTGGCACCAAGTTTCAACTTTTTTATAATGTAACCTCCTAAGACGATACCAACACCAGCACTGGGCACAATAATCACACCTAGGGAAAAGAAAGGAAGCAGAAGATTAAGTCAAAATGAACGAATACTTACATTAGCCTTTTCAATTAATTCTATTTTTATGAATTTTTTGGGACATGGCAAATAATCAACAGAATATTCATAATCAACAAACTCATTGGTATATAAAAGAATCCTGGATTCATTTAATCCACACGAAGTGTCTACAATGTGCACCGTAATAGATACTGGAAAAAAAAATTTAGGACATTTTCCTGTCCTCAGAAACCTGAATCTGCATGCTTTAATAACAGAGTCCTGAGCAGCTAAATGGTGCAGTGGCTAGAGCACCTGCCCTGGAGTCAAGAGGACCTGAGTTCAAATCCAGCCTCAGACACATAACACTAGCTGTGTGACTCTGGGCAAGTCACTTAACCCGAATTGCCTCATCCAAAAAAATAAAAGAGAGAGAGAGAACCCTGTTAAATTAATATCATTCATCACTGAACCCAGAGGGAGGCATTTGGAATAGGCCATGGTGGGGGGGGGGGGGTCTTTTGCCTCTCCTTGAAAGTATACTGGACTTTAAGGCTGAACCTGAAGATAAACCTGTAACAAAATCTTTTGATTGAAATGTCAAGAGTCCAGGAATAGCATCAAATAACCAAAAAAACAAAAACAACCTTCTCATAGAAGAACACTGGCAGGACTACTAAATATATAACCTTTATATTGATGAAGGAGCAGAAATCATAAGAACAAAGTAGTCCCAGGTTTTCTTTAGCTACAGATCAGCTTTCAGTAAATAATGGACAAGATCAGAGGTAAAGTACATTAGAAAATTCATTAAGATCCTGTTTACATTTCTGTTATAAAGTTAATAATTCATTTGTATTCAGTCTTCATTACAGTCATTAGCATATGTGCAAACAACATTATTTGATTGACCAAAACCATGCAGCTGGAGAGGTTCTCTGTCAGGGGCATCCTCTCCCAGTGCCTCCCAAGATTTAATTCCTACACCCCAAAGTAGGATCTGAAAACATCATTTATTTCTCCTTCAACTGAAATAAAATACACCAATGTGCTAACTAACTCTCTGAGGGCTTTGCCTTTTACCTCAAACTACAGGATTAAAGGCTTTATTCCAGCCCTGGATTCATTCATTCAATAAGCATTTATCAAATGCATATTGTATGCAAAGTATTACAAAAATTTAAATAAGATCCAGTCCCTTTCTCCAGGTTTCCTGAACTCCCTTCTAGGACTCTTAGGCATTACCTCCAACTGCTGAACATGCAGGGAATATTACGTTCTAAAACTCCTTTTTCTTTTTAAAGGAGAGATGTACTCTAGAGTTGTCATTAAAGAGCATGAGACTGCTAGTGAGGAAGTGTAGGCTCTCTTCCCATTTCTGTCCCCATCACTTTGGCTGAGCTAACTTCTTTTTCTGTACTGGGGAACCCTCTTGAGGTCTGGGAGAATCTCTGAAAAAGGGAGGATATTCACTCTTTTGTAGGAATGGTACCATAAGACATAGTGCCTATAAGTGCTTAGAGATGAAAATCTTTCGCAAGTTGTGAGATGTGGTGTCAATAGCATCCCACACAAAGCCTGCAGTACTTTCATTTCATAATAGGGTGATTTTTTTTTAAACTAAGAGTAATGTTCTCATTAGTTCTGGTTGATCAGGTTGTCCTTCTTGACATTCATTACCTCCTCCTGTATATTCTAAATCTAAAATTCCCCTGCCCTTATTTGAAAACAAACATGTTCCACAGAAGAGATCACAGATGTATAAGAAATATCATTTGGAGTCTTTATGCTATTCAGTCCCAGCCCTATTCATTCCTCTCCCTTCAAAGAAATGTCTACTGGGGGAAAGAAAGATTAGAATGATAATGTGCACCTAGAATAAAATTGGGATACAATGGAGTTAACCCAGTAGGAGCAGTCAATGTTGGCATAGCAATGAAGTGTTCCAGCCATTTTGTATTTCCCTTTGGAATCAGTCAAGAAAAGTGACTAAATTTTTCCTACCCTTTGAGTCACCAAGCCTACCACTGGGCATATATTCCAAAGAATTCAACGATAAATGATGAAGGTGATAATTTCAAAAAGAAAAAGAAATCTGGAAACATTTGTGTGAATTGTTATAAAGTGATAAAAGCAGAACCTGAAGAACAATTTATATAATAACAACAATATTATAAAGATAATCAGCTTTGAAAAACTTAGTAACTCTGACCAACACAATGCCCAACCACAATGTTAAAGGACTCATAATAATAAAATGTGCTATCTATCTCTACATAGAAAACTGATGGATTCAGAGTACAGATTGAAACATTTTCTTTTCTTCCATTTTTTGGGGTAGGACAGAAGGGGACACATTGCTAATGTGAGAATTTGTTTTGCATAACTATACATACATATATATGTATGTGTATATATATATGTATATGTATATATATACAGACACATTTTACTGAGGTTCATTTTTCTTGTTTTCTCAAAAGAAGGAAAGAAGGCAAAATGAGAGAATTCTCAACTGAAAATAAAATTGAATTGAATTTAAAACAGAAAAGTTAAAAGCCAAACACAGAGGCCCAATATACACCAAAATATTCATAGCAGCACTCAATAGTAGCAAAGAATGGGAAACAAAGTGAGTGCCCCTTGATTAGTAAATAACTTTTAAATTGTGGTATATGAAGGTAACCAGATATTACTGTGTAGTGATAAATTATGAATATGAAAAATTCAGGGAAATCTGGCAAGATCTAAATACATTGTTGCTGAGCAAAATAAGCAGAACTAAGAGAATCACATATAATGATGCCAACACTGTAAAGGAAAAGATTGTTTAAAGAAATCAAACTCTGTAATGAAATGGAAAATGCAGTAAAGATCCTAAAGCAGAGACTATGAAACATACTTCTCATCCCTCATAATGGAGAGCTAGAGGAATGCTAGACCAACATGCAGTAAATGCAAAGGATTTTTCTGCTTAATTATTTTCTGTCATACGAGAGGGTTCACTCTGGTTGGTGGTTGAAAGGGCTGTGATATAAAGACAAATGGTTTCAATAAAACATTTTTAAAACAAAGTGCTCATGCTACATAAATAAGAGGTCTCGGTGCAGTCTAAACGTCTTGAGCATCTTTTATTCCTTATTGTTGCTCTATATTTTCCAACAAACTTCTCCCCATCCTTACTTAATCCCAACTTCACACTGAAGTCACCTAGTACCAAAGCATCTGTGCTTTTAGAGACTCTTAACTCAGTTCTTCACAGAATTTCTCTATCTCTTCATGCTTTGAAACAACTGTTGGTATATTAGATGCAATTATTTTTGCAATGGTCTTTTTGCAAATAATTATCATGAGTACTCAAAAATGAGATGACCAAATGTCCCAGGAAATTATGTTTCTTTTTGTTTGGGGATACAAATAGAACCAATTATCAACTTCTTTATTTGTCTCTCCAAGAAGAATCTGTGAGCCACCCTTCACCAAAATATCACTTCTTTCTTCTGGTTTTGTTTAGAACAAGAATGTTAATATCTGATACAATTCAATTCCTCCAGTAATATGTGTATTCATTGGTCACTGGACAAGGATCTCACATTTAGCATGCCAACAATTAAGGTAATGTTACAAATGGCAAAAAAAAAATGATTCTTTATACCCTTTACTCTCTTTTCCAATACTACCAGTACCATTGTTCAAGCAAAAGGGAACCTCCCAAGCCTAGGGATAATTGTATCTTTTTCTTTGTTTTATGGGTTGCCACAGCCAAAGAAGTCATTACCAAATGCCCTCTTGGTCTACTGGAGATAAGCCTCGCTGTACTGGTCCTCAGAAAGGAGGATTCCATTAGTAGGGCATTACTCAAAACCTTTCCATCATGTTGGGACCTAACAGAGGTTGAACTCCATTGGTACAACCTTCAAAAACTTAGTGTTACCTTCATGATATAATAAGACCCTGGAATACAACCTTATGGAGTATTTATCGTCACTGTATATATGAGGAAAATGAAACTCAGAGAATATGTTACAAAGGGCAGTGAACTTAGAATGAAAGGATGTAAATATGCTAAGCCTGGCCTTCCCACTTATTAGCAGTAAGACCCTGGAAAATCACTTATCACCTCGGACTCTCTAAAATGGAAATAATAATACTTGCTAGCAAATATTTAATAAATGCTCATTGATTGACTTAATGATTTGCCTCCAGTAATGCAGCTAGCAAGTGTTAGAGCTAGGACTTGAATCCAGGTCTTTTAATTCCAAATATGGTGCTTTTTCCAGTATACACTGAATGAAGCATTTTATGGGAGTGTTTTCAAGAGATAAAACTAGTCTGCTTTGTCCTTATAATGTCCTGTATAAAAGAGCCTCTTTTATAGTATAACAAATTCTCTATCTCTGTTGATTAATATAATGACATTCCCTTCCCATGATCAATAAGGGGTCTAAGGGTGTTCTAATATAAACCATTAAGAAATATTTTTAGATGCCTCTAAATCAATTAATTGAGATACAGATGTAAGAACCAGGTACAACAACTTGATATATATTTAACTCACATTAGGCCCAACCAATCCAATTCCACAGTAGTAACTTACAAGGTTTTCCTCTGCTATCAGTGAGAAAAGTTAGGGAGACAGAGAGAAGCCTGAGAAAAACCTGAGACCTTTATTCTTGGGGAACCACACACCCTTTTAAAGTCTGCTGGAATTACAATCCCAAGAAAAAGGCAGATTCCACAAAAACAACGTCTTTCACTTCAGAATCCTACAAAAATGCAACTAACAAAAAGCCTTGGGGTGCTCTCATAATATAAAAGCAAATGCTGAATGTGATTCAAAAAAAATCAAACTAAATTAATATTTTATCCTTTATGGCTTACAAACCTAAAAGGCTTTTCCACAGTGAAGCAATAAAACCAGAGGATAATGCTGATTTTAAATGATGAAATACAAAATCAGAGTATTTACTTCCAATTATCCCGAGTTCCAAGAATCTGAAGGTGAAACAGCAAAAAAACTAGACCTGCCCCCCTTACACACCTAGGGCCTCTTTTACAGGCAATTCCAAAGGAAAAGTTTAGCTCATCGTTACAACATTAATTTTTCATTGGGCAAAATCAAGAACTCAACTGAGAGTGATAATCAAGTGATTGTCCTCAGTTCCAGTTCACACAGCTGGGTGTGGCCTACAGGAACTATTGTGTCCATGCCAAATGTACAGCTGGACCCAGGGCCCCATGGCAAGATCAGCTTTCAGTCAGCAGTTTTCCAATTCTGACCTTTCTGTTGTTGTCCAAATGCTGCAGCACTCAGAGCTTTCCCATGGAGACAGATGATGATCTTAACATTCACTAATAGCCTAGTTACAGAAACCTAGGCAAGCTACACTTCCACAGGGAGTAGAGCAAGGACATTAAAAATAAAATCAATTCTGTGTGAGAAAAATACTGAGCCAGATTGTCCCTATACCTAGGCTACTCCCTGGCTGAGGATTAGACTACTTAGTAAGCTGTATTAACTCTTATAGGCCACTAGAGTGTACTGAAACAGTAACTACTAAATTAATTCATTAATGTGCTAATTTTGAGTTTATTAACAATCTACATAGGTTGGGCCAGAAGTTCAATTTTGTGCCTCCTAGGAAAGAAGAGGCAAATCGGGAGTCTAAGTGAGGTTATAAGGAGAATGTTTAAACTGCTTAAAAGTGCAAATCATTTTCAAGCCCTCATTTAAATGCAAACAATTGATATGATAAATATCTTTAATTCTCAGCTAAACATTAAAACGGATCCATTAAGACTGAAATGGAATAAAAATGCATCATTCTCCTTTTCTATTGCACTTTAAGATTTATAGAGTTATTTCAAAATAACCCTGTGAGGTAGCACAATCTTATCATGGTTATCAAACAGATGGGGAAACTGAGACTCTGGTGGTAATAACAACAACTAGCATTTATACAGCACCACTCCAGTATCCTTGCCAAGAAGACCCAAACGACTGAACAACCATAATACCACCATGAGCCAGGCACAGGGCTACCTGCTTAATAAATACCATCTCATTTGATTTTTGTTAACACTTAAGGTAGATGCTATTGCTATCCCCATTTTACAGATGAGGAAACTGAGGCAGAGATTATTGTTTTGCCCAAAGTTATATGCCAATAAGTATCTGAGTCCACATTTGAACTCAAGTCTTCCTGACTCCAAGTGCAATGCTCTATCCACTGCACCATCTAGCCACCTCAAGAATTATAACTGACTTGCCTATCATCTCACAGGGACAGCATAAGCCTAGAACTTGAAATCAGAAGTCCTGAGATCATTAATTTACTATGTGACCTTTAGCAAGTTCCCCATCTACAAGGTGAGAAGGTTGGGCTACATAATTTGTATGGCTCATTCCTGTTCTAAGAGTGTATGACTCAGAAGAGAAGTGAGAATTTAGGGGAAGACACAATAGGGAGTATAGGAAACCGCAGCCTGCTGGTTTCCCTTGGAAAAAACTAGAGGGACTTCAAGGCTGGTGGTGTCAGGGCCTCTTGGGGTAACTAGGCCCAGAGAGCCTAGAACAACAGATGAAGAAGTCAAGCTTCAGCTGAATGGCAAAATCTGCCATAATCATCAGGCAAATCAAACATAGTCAATCAGTTAGCTAGTATTTATGAAGCACCTGTTATGTGCCAGGCATTGCTAAATGCTGATACAAAATAAGTGTAAAAAAAAAGTTGCTGGTCTTAACAGGGGAGGGGTGGGCACAATATATAACATGCAAACAACTGTGTACACACCACATGCATGCAGAATAAATTGAGGGTAATCTCAGAGGGAGGGCATTAACATGAAGGAAGACTGGAGAGACTTCTTGCAGAAGGTAAGGTTTTAACTGAAACTTGAAGGAAACCAGAGAAGTCAAAAGCCGGAGATGAAAGTGAAGAGCATTTCAGGAATGAAAAGCAGCCAGTAAAAATGTCCAGGAAGGATATGGAGTGTCCTGTGCATCAGAGACAGCTGGTGGTATGGTGGATGGAGAGCTAGGTCTGGAGTCAGAAAGACCTGAGTTCAAATGCAGCCTCAGACACTTACTAACTGTGTGACCCTGGGCAAATTAACCTCTGTTTGCCTCAGGCTCCTCAACTGTAAAACAGGGATAATAATATATAAGCACCTACCTTGCAGGATCATTGTGAGGGTCACATTAGATAATATTTATAAAAAGACACTTAGTACAGTGCCTGGCACATAGTAGGTGCTATCTAAATGTTTATTCCGTTCCCTTTTCCCCCCTTGTTGCGTGAGGACGAACAAGGAGGCCAGAGTCACTGGATCACAAAGTACGTGGAGATGTGGAGAGAAGTAAGGTATAGGAAACCTGGAAAGATTGGGGGAGGGGGCAGGTTATGAAGGGCTTTGAAAGCCGGATGATTTATATTTGATTCCGAAAGTAATAGGGAACCATGGCAGTTTATTGAATTGGGGAGGAGAGAGGAGAGATAGAAGACCCTATAGAATAAAAAGTCAAGGGTGAAATGGAATTTCCAAGGACCAAATCATTGAGAGGTTCAGGGGGAAAGAAAGTGGCATCAGGGCAGCTAAGTGGTGCAGTGGATAAAGCACCAGCCCTGAAGTCAGGAGGAGCTGAGTTCAAATCTGGCCTCAGACCAAACACTTGGCACTTACTAGTTGTGTGACCCTGGGCAAGTCATTTAACCTCAATTGCCTAACAAAATAAAAATAAAAATAAAAATAAGAGTGGCATCTACAATGTTAATGTAGGGAGGCCCAAAACCCCTGGAAAGAATTTCTTGGACCACCTAGGACTATGTACCTCCTCAGGGAGAGGCCTCACATCTAGAGATATAAAACTAGTTTTTTTAAAAAATAGGGGGCTCTAAATGGGAACTGAAAATACCAGGACCCAACCTGCTGAGCTTGAATCCACTGGGGTTAAAAGCCTTGGTACTTGAGGTAACATCCTATCCGGAGACACTTTGAGGGAGAATGTCTCTAGGGGCACATAAAAGGAAATGAAATCAGGAAGCAGCCAGCAGCTAAAAAACAACAAAGCCTCATGTCTTCATATTTTTCCATTGAAAAACTACTCCTAAAAGTTGTAAGACATTTAATAACTTTGTAATTTTTCTTTTGTTGTTTTAAAATTCTGTATGTTTCCCTACCATTATTAGCAGTTTAAAAAAAATACGTTCCTGGGGTAGCTAGGTGGCGCAGTGGATAGAGCACCGGCCCTAACGTCAGGAGGACCTGAGTTCAAATGTGGCCTCAGACCAAACACTTGACACGTACTAGCTGTGTGACCCTGGGCAAGTCACTTAACCTCAATTGCCTAAAAAAAGAAAAAAAAATACATTCCTTAGGAAACGTAAAAAAGATTGTATTCATATCATTATGATGGGGAGAAGTGGGAGATGTGTAACCTCCTCAGCAAGAGATCTAAATGAGAAAAATCCCCTAGGGAACAATGGTCAGAAGAAATGTTACCAAGAGATATTAGGAGCCCAGGAAGCCAGCCTGGGACAAGAAATATCTCCAGAGCTAACAGGGGCATGATGCTACCCAAAGATTAAAAAAAAAAACATTCTTTTAACCTCATTAATTTGTTTTAATGGGCAAAAACTACTTCCCCAATTTGAAAAATAGAGAAACTTGGGAGCAAAGAGTTATAAGTGTATATTTTTTGGTCTTATGAAAACGCACTGGCTAATATGAGGGAAATACCTTGGCTTTAATGACTCTCCATATTCATGAGTCATAGAACTTGATCCTGAACAGGGTTTATTTCACAAATAAGGAAACTGAGGCCCAGAGAAGTAATTAATTTGTTCAAGGTCATATTGGCAGAATCAGAATTAGAATCTAGGTCTCCAGATACCCAATCAAGTAATGAAGCCAGATTTATTTTAAACTATTCTATTTTTAATATACTCAGACTTTTCTCTAATTGACATCAGCCTTCTCGCCATTAATGCTAAACAAGGCTTTGCTAAACACAGAGTTTGTTTTCCCCATCAATTGACAGAGTTTGTTATGATGGAGCTGTGAATAGGTGTGATGTTTTTGGGAAGTAATAAGGCAGAATAAAACTAGAGGTGCAAAACTATTCATACCATTTGACCCAGTGATCTCACTACTAGGACAATACTTTAAGAAAGATCTATATGTACAAAAAGATTCTTAATAGCATTATTTATTCACAATAATGAAAAAACTAGAAACAACTCCTATATCTAAAGATAGAGAAATAATTAAACAAATTGTGGCATTTGAACATAATAGAATATTATTGAGCTATGCAATTAGTATTATGTACTATTCTATTGTGTACTATACTATTACTATTATAATTATTAGTAATGCAACAACATATGGGAAATATGAAATGATTCTTAATGAAGAATCAAAAACAATGTAAACAATGACTACAATTATGTAAATAACAGTAATGTATTGGGAAAAATATATACAGCAGAAAAAAGGTTCAGAAAGACATAGAAGCAAAGGGTATTTTTGTTATCTTATTAAAATCAGTGTATCCTTTTAAAGAACAAATTGTAAATAGCGGAGCTGTCAGTTTCACAGAATCTCTGTGGGTTGGAAGAAATTATACCCAAATAAGAATTCACTCCACTATACACCCAACAAATAAATGGTCATCTAGACTTTACATAAGACTTTTAGTACTTGAAAAATCCCCCTACCTCCCTAGATAGCTCTCTTTACTTTGGGATAGCTCTAATTGTTAGAAGTTTTTCCTGACATCAAGCCTAAAACTGTCTCTCTGCAACTTACATCCATTATCCTGGTCCTACTCCCTGGAGTCAAACAAAACAAGTCAATATTCCTCTTCTACGCAGCAGTTCTTAATTAAATACAGCTATTATGTCCCCTTCCCAAGTCTTCTGTTCTCCAGGCTAAACATTCCCCATTCTTTCCATTGATCCTTTCAAGGCGTGATTTCCACTATTCTTCCTCAAATGTGGCATCAAAAACTGTGTGATTAATTTATTTTATTTTTATTTTATTTTTAATTTCTGAAATGGAACAAGTATTTCCATAACATAATATAAAAAATGATTGTACACAAAACTGCAAAACTATTATGTACAACTTGCTATTCCTCTTAAATATATGATAAAGTTATCATAAACATTTCTTTTTTTCTTCCCTCCCCACCCCATGCCCTAGAGATGGCTAGTATTAGACACAAATATGTATATATGTAAAATAATTCTATATATACTTCTGTCAGTTCTTTCTCAGGATGCAGATACCCTCATTTGAAACAAATATGATTAATTTTTTAAACTTTTGTGTATTTAAATTTTTAGTGATGCTACCAAGTTTAGTTGATAAAGTTAGTTAATAGGAAGGAAAGAAGGAAGGGAGAAAGGAAGGAAAGAAGGAGGGAGAGAGGGAGGAAAGGAAGGAAGGAGGAAAGGAAAGAAGGAGGGAAGGAAAGAAGGAAAGAAGGAAAAAAGGAAGGAAAAAAGGAAGGACTTATTAAGTGCCTGCTATGTGTCAGGCACTGTGCTAAGTGCTTTGCTAATATTATCTTTACAAATATTATCTACAAATATTTTTTCCAGGTGTTTTTCCAAAACAGCAATGAAAGAACAAGTGGTTAGGGTGAAGCTGCCTCAAGAATGGTGTTGACACATAGGCTAACAGGCCCTATTAGGAGAGGCAAGGAAGGTGACAGTCTGCCTAACTCCATGAAGGGCCCTGGCAAAAGACATTTGGCCTCCCCTTGGAAAATTTTACATAACTCCTGTCTTCTCCCCTACTGCTCTAGGTCAGTGGCCCTGGATGACTTTCCAGCTTACTTTCGTAATGATGGCAATGGGACCACAGACCAGAGAAGAAATCCCACACACTGTGCTTATCAAGGTGCTCCCCTACCCCAAGGAAGGAAGGAAGGAAGGAAGGACTTATTTAGTGCCTACTACATGCTAGGCACTGTGCTAAGTGCTTTACAAATATTATCTCATGTGATCCTCACAACAACTCTGGGAGGTAGGAGCTATTATTATCCCCACTTTATAGTTGAGGAAACTGAAGCAGAAAGAGGTTAAGCGATATACCCAGTCTCACAGCTAGTAAAAGTGTCTGAGGATAAATCTGAACTCGGGTTTTCCTGACTCCAGGCCCAACACTCTAGCCATCGCACCACCTAGCTGCCTCCTACATGATATTATCCATTTTTTGCATGAGGATATATTTCATGTGTTGAATTTGGAATATAAAAACAAATTCTTAGACAAATCTCTTTTCCTCTTACGATTCTAATGTGTCTTGAAAAACTGAAGTAAACTGAATACAATAAAACAATTAGTTTCAATTTTGTATTACAAATTAAAACAGTTAAACATACTACTACAAATATTAAGACACTCAAATGGATGTTCTCAATAAAAAATTCCTTCTAATGATAGAGATGGCAACATGTCCTTGCCTACTTATCCTGTGAAACTCTTATCCATGCCTGGCCATAAGTAAGTTCAGCAAAGAGGGTCCACCCAGCACGCTGGGGGTGGGGCTTTATTCTCTTTCTCTTGACATCACCGTACCCCCACTGGGTACAGGGCCACCCATCAGTCATCCTTCACTCTTTCCAAATAAGTAACATCCACGGGAGAAAATGTAGCCTGATATCATGTTAGGCAAGCCCCCTGGTCAGAAGATCATAATCCAAGAGTAGTGTTTCAGAGTCATCCTCAAGTTATCCTACAGGTGGCATTTTGTGGGTGGGCGAACTCAGCCTTGTGAAATTAATATTTTTATGCTCAGAAACCCCAATGACAGAAAGAGAAACATGAGCATCGCTCAAGCCACAGACTAAGGCTAACATCTCAGAGAACTAGGCCGGTATTCATTCTGACCTTTAGAAAGCTGAAGAATAAATGGGGGGAGGGAAGGCAGGTGTGACAATGAGGTCAATAATTATATGTGGCTAAATATAATTTTTTAAAAGTAAGAACTGGACTAGATGATCTCTAAAGTCTTTTCCAGCCCTACTATGAGGAATTCTAAGACAAATATATAAAATAACTCAAAATAAGCTGTGAAAGTTCACAATGATTGATATCTAATGAACAAAAAAGACTATTTAAATTAACATATTAATTGTTAGAATAAAAATTGTATTTCTAAAGTGCTTGAGGCTGTTCCAGAAATTTATTCTCTCAAGTATTTTAAATATCCCCATCACAAATTTTTATGTGACTACAGTATTTATCTGACCCTTATCTAAAGTAGTTTGTCAAGCAAAGGTAAACTTAATCCAACCTCTTCCAAATTATCATCAATCTAACATCACAATTAATGAGATCTGTGTTTAAAAAAAATCAAATAGTCTGCTCCTGAGAGCCCATAGTAGATAATTTACTAACATTAAAAATAATTTTAAAAGATTATTTCAGTTCAGAGAAGACACTCAAAGTACTAGATTAAGTCTGGGTAGAGAAAAAGATTATCCATCTGCCTTCACAGACTGAGCTTACATATAGTATCTCTCATAAGTCTACTGTGTTCAGTTACATTTGCAAAAAAGGTGGCTGGGCTTGGAATTTGGCATGGAATTTATGCGGGAAAAATTCATAGAAGCAGTTTCTGAGAAGAAATGAGCTATTACATAAACTTAGCATCTATTATATTTTATTTTAAAAATATTCTGCTGTGAATAAGGCAACTGTGTACTTTTGTTCTTTCTATATAACTTGTTTTAATGACACGTAATGCCAACAATATTCTCTTCTCCAGGGAGGCCTAGAGCTAAGGTCCTTTCCAACATTAAGGGGCTATAATTATCTGCTGTAAATGGAGACAGGAAAAAAATTATACTCAGTTTCTCTAGTACAGTTTAAGACTAGAGTCAATGAGTTGGAAAAAAATAACTATTTGCTTGAAACCTTGGTCCATCTATTTCTAGGAACAACTCCAGAGAAACTACATGCCCTCCCTTCCCAACCAATGGAGAGATGCCACGATGGAGAGCTGATACGCTGGCAGCTGAACAAATTATCTGTGGCCCTTCCTGGACCGGTTCAAGTTACAGAAAGACCATGACTTCAACTTCTGATAATGTCCAAGCACATGTTTCATTATTTAGATGAAAAGAGAAGCGTACTTCCTGTCTGCATGGTAATGATGATACCCTGGCAATACTTGAAGGCCAAGATACTCATTAGCCCAGAATGGGATTTCTGCAAGTTAAAAGGAAATTCCCTTGTGCTCTCAGGGAATTCAAGCTAGCCTTTTGGATTGGGCTGGAAAAAGAATGTTGTGTTTCTAGGCTCAGGTATAACACTAACTACATGACAATTAGCAAAAAACAACAACAACAAAACTTTCCTTTTTCTCTGTTTTGCCATTTGTATGAGAAGAATGATACTAGACCTCCTCTTTCAATTCCTTCAAACAAGAATCTTACGAAGATAAATGGATAACTGTAATGTGAGATTCCTAACAAGTCTTCCCATCATTATGAAAGACATACATCTTTTATATTTTACCACCAACTTTCTTATGCATAAATCTGTTCATGTCACTTCTCTACTCAAAAAAAAAAAAAACTTCAATGAATCATGACTTCATCCTAAATAGAGTTAAAACTCTGACTGGCATGCAAGGCCTTTCACAATCTGGCATCACCATTTCTTTTCTACCTTTTCTCATATTCTCCCCTCCATGTACTCTATGCTTCAATCAAACTTTATAACTCTCTGACCCCTAACATATCCTATACTATACCTTCCTCCATGTTTTTCCTCATGCTGTTACTTATGCTTGCAATGCCCTCCCCTGCCTCTTCACATGTTGGATTTCTACCTATTCTCTAAACACAAATCCAATGTTACTTCCTCCCATGAAGCCTTCCCTGAACCCCAGGGACTGGCAAAGACCTTTTGGCTTAGACTTCACAGAGAAGTTTGTTTTGAATCTCCATAATAAGATTATCATGTCCAGGGGCAGCTAGGTGGCACAGTGGATAGAGCACAGGCCCTGGAGTCAGGAGGACCTGAGTTCAAATCCAGCCTCAGATACTTGACATTTACTCGCTGTGTGACCCTGAGCAAGTCACTAAATCCCAATTGCCTCACAAAAAAAGGGAAAGTGACCTATTTGTACAAAAATATTTATAGCAGCTCCTTTTGTGATGGCAAAGAATTGGAAATCAAAGGGATGCCCATCAATTGGGAATGGCTAAACAAGCTGTGGTATGTGATTGTAAT
Source organism: Vombatus ursinus (assembly GCF_900497805.2). NCBI lineage: Eukaryota > Metazoa > Chordata > Mammalia > Diprotodontia > Vombatidae > Vombatus > Vombatus ursinus. The sequence continues at coordinate 92,011,578 of NW_020954590.1, forward strand.
GGAATATTATTGTGCCATAAGAAATGACAAACAGGATGATTTCAGAAAAACCTGGAAAGACTTAGATGAACTGATGCAAAGTGAAGTAAACAGAACCAGGAGAAAGTTATATATAATAACAGAAATATTGTTTGATTGAAGAACTGTGAATGACTCAGCTATTGTGAGCAAGACAATAATCCAAGATAATCTCAAAGGACTAATTATGAAGCCTACTATCCACCCCAGAGAAGGAACTGACATTGGTTGGAGCATGCTATTTTTCACTCTTTCTTTTTCTTTTGTTCATGTCTTCTAATACAAAATGACTAACATGGAAATGTTTTACATAATTGCACATGTGTAACCTATATCTGATTGCTTACCATCTCAGAGAAAGGTAAGGGGAGGGAGAGAAGGATAGAATTTGGACCTTAAAACTTTAAATAAAAATGTATTTAAAAAAAAGATTATCATATAATGTTGTGTGTTATAGTTGACCTTTCTTTGTATCTTATTCCCCTAAAAGACTGTAAGTTCTTTGAGGGTAGAGACTACTTCTTATCCTAACTGCATGTCTTCCTCTGGACCTTGTACACCATAGGAATAGTTTGTTGACTGCTTGACTGATGAAACATAGAGAAATAGAATTAGAGCTTGAAGAGACCAAAAAGACCATCTAGTCCAATCTACTCCTTTTACAAATGAGGAAACTAAGACCTTGGAAGGTTAAGTGACATCCTGAGGTCACACAAGTAGTAAGTGACTTTGAACTCAAGTCTTCTGACTCCAAAACCTATATTCTTTCCCCTGTACCACTCTGCCTGCCAAGTTTATTTAATTTTCCATCTCTGGGTGAGACTGTCATCAGGAAGCAAGGAAACCTAAAGTGTCCTAGCAAAGGGGTCAAATGTCATCTCTCATCTACTACACAAATAGAAAACATCTGCTAAGAAGAAAACCTGGCTAGGGAAAGATCCCTGAGGGCTCAGCAGCAGTGATTTTACCTGCTCCATTCCTAGAGAGTCCCCTCCCAAACGACATGATATAGCCTCAACTTAGACACCGTCTCTCTGAGAACTTAATAGAGAATATTTCAGTAATTTGAGGATTTGTGATTTTATCAGTACAGGTATTCCTCACACTAATGCAGAGCTTCACCCCTCTAATGATTGGTACTCAGGTGTTCCCAGAGTTGCTGTCATAAAAAAAAAGTTATTACTTTGTAATCAATGTAGTAATGAACCTTTCTGCCCTTAGCTAGACTGGTGCTCAAACAGCAGTCCTGCCACCACATTTACGCCCTTCCAGTTTGGATAGACCTTGCAGATATTGAGTTTGACTTGTATAGCCTTTGAACCCAATGCTACCTCTATGCCCAAGTGAGGCAACAGAGAAGAAATTCAAAGGAATTAAGGGAGGCAAGTACTCAATAGACATGGAAGCATTCTGAGCTAGTTATCCAAAATAACACAGTAAAATTTTAATTAATTAGAATTCTTTTGGGAATGGGGGTGTTCTGATGGATGGAATTCTGCCTAACTGAGGGTTAAGGAATCATAGTACTAACTTCTTGTTTGGGGAGCTTTGTACATTGAGGGTATCTGTGATGTCTGCTATTATTCAATCTATTTTGATTCAAATCAGTCAAGGATCCATAAAGAACCTACTGCCTTTCAGAGATTTCAAAATAGTTGTCCAGAAGGCTTCTTAAACTCAACATGTCCAAAACTTAACTCATTATCTTTCTCCAAAAAACCCTCCTCTCTTCCTAAATTCGCTATTAGTTGAGGACTCCACCATCTTCTCGGTCACAGAGGCTAATAACCTAGATAACATCCTTACTTCCTCATTTTCTCTCACCCCTCCATATCCAATCAGTTGCCAAGCCCTATCATTTCAACCTTAGTAACACCTCACATAAGTACTCCCTTCTCTTCCCAGACACTGACACTAGCCTGATATGTGTCCTCATCACCACATGCCTGTACTATTGCAATAACCTGCTGGCTGGTCTCTCTGCCTCAAGATTCTTCCCACTTTAGTCTGTCCTCCATTGGGCTGTCAAATTAAACCGGCTCCTTATCACCTCCAGGATCAAATATAAAATCCTCTGATTGACACTCAAAGCGTTTCACAACCTGGCCTCTTCCTGCCTTTCTTGTCTTCTTATACCTTACTTACCCTCTACATACTCCAAGACCCAGTGACACCAGCCTCCTTGTTGTTTTTCACATACGGCACTCCATTTCCAGGCTCTGGCCACATGCCTGGAATGAACTAACTGACTGTCTGTCTCTCTCTCTCTCTCTTTCCCCCTCTCTCTTTTTCTCTTACTCTTGGCTTCCCTGGATCCCTTCCAGTCCTAGCTAAAACCTCACCTTCTACATACAAGAAGTCTTTCACTGTCCCCTTAATGCTAGTGCCTTCCCTCTGTTGATTTTCTCCAATTTATTTATCTTGTCTATAGCTTGTTTGTACAGTTATTTTCATGTTGTCTCCCCCATTAGAATGAGAGTTCCTTGAGAAGAGGAACAGTCTTTTGACTTTCTTTGTATGCCCATCATTTAGTACTGTGACTGGCACATAGTAGGGATTTAATAAATGTTTATTGACTATTAAATATTTACTAACTTTCTTTGACTCCAGAGAACAGAAACGGGATCAATGCATGAAAATTACAGGGAGGACAATTTTGGCTCAAGTGTGAATAAGTGTGAATTTTCCAATTGTTTGGTCCAAATTAGTGTGAATAACAAATCACTTGAAGTGGTTGCATTAATCTGAATCTGCACTATTCAAAGTTATAATTATGTAAAACATGGTAACTTGATCCAGACCCAAGGAAAGTTGTGATATGAATCCAAATAATACAACCACTTCACTGGATTCATTGTTCACACTAATAAGGACCTAGCTGAAACTACTACTAACTGAAAATGGAATGAATTGCATCAAGAAGCAGAGAGACAACACCAGGGGCCTTCAAAGGAAATGCCAGATAATCACTTGTAAAGGATGTGGTCACTGGTCACTGGCCCACTACTTCAGGAATAGGTTGCATTCAATGACTTCTAAGATCCCTTCCAACTCAAGATTCTATGAGTCTAAATATCTTAAAGATCTAGGAGTCATTGCCCTCAGCTTTACGGATGAAGTAATAGAGGAAGAGAAGTTGAATGCCTTGCTTAAGATGACACTACAAGTAAATAGGAAAGTATGGATTTGAACCCAGCTCCTTTGATCTCAAATCCTGTTCTCTTTCCATCGAAGTACTTGCCTTTGAAATCCTTTGACATCACAATTTGAAATATTATCTAAAAGGTAAATGTGCTTGGAAGAAGGAATTCATTAGAGGGAATGAATTTCAGTTAAAATTTTAAGGTGTAGGAGTTTAGAGACCAGGAGTAAACTAAGGTCTAGAAAGGTCTAGACTCAGAGGAGGATTCTGGGCAGAGGAGAGTATCTGGAAAAGCTTCACAATTTTGTTTGAGGCCACATCGGTTTACTTGCAGTTATGTACAACAAACAGAAAAGGTGTTTCATGACTATGTATGTTCCCATATTGTGAGGGTAGCTGAGTCAAAAGAAACACTAACTGCTAGCAGTGGTTTTTTTTTTCCTTTCTATTTACCTTGCTTAGGCTATTGATGGCTATTATAAGAAAAACCTTAGTTTGCCTTTCGAGCCCTCCAAATGAGGGACTTTTCCTCTGATCCCTCTGGCACACCCAAAGCAGAAGGAGAAAAGCATAGCCAAGAACCGTGGCCAATATCAACTCTCTCTCACCCCTACAGCTTAGTGATACCCACTTATAAATAGTTTCTAATGTGTTACTGTTTTATTTTATTTTATTTTTGGGACTAGATCCTTCTATTTTGCCCAGGCTAGAAATTCAATGGACATACACATAGGCAAGATCAAAGTGATAATCAACATAAGAGCCTTGACCTGCTCCATCTTGGACTTGGGCCAGTTCTCCCCTCCTTGAGCAGCCTTCTCCCCCTACTCGCACCCCACCTTCTACCAGGGGCTCACCATATGTGTACTATACTTGGGGGATACCTAATCATGTTCCCCTCATATAGCTCAGAACTCCCAGTTCAAAGGATCCACCAGCCTCAGCCTTCCCAGTAGCAGAGATTACAGGAATGTGCTTCCTTCCCAGCCTAATGCCTTATTAGTTTAAGAACACTGAACTAGTCTCCTTTTGCTGCTGGTTTCTTTAGCTCATAGGCTATGATGTCATTTAAATATAGCACCTCTTAGAAATGTCATATTACATATAAGCTGCCTTCAATTAGAACCGACTGGAACAAGGATCTTAGAGATTAACTTTCTTTTATAGAAGAAATTAGCCCAGTTTCAGTTCCTTGCTGAAGGCACTCATAAATTTTCCTCTTTCCACCTTCCACCTAACACTATTATTTCTGATCTCTGGGGCAAAACAGAACAATTATTCAGATGTGAAGAGACAATGGCAGAGATCAAGTCCCTAGTTCTGGACACTATGCCTATCGTAATGCAGCCTAAGATTGTATAAGCTATGTTGAGTACTTTGTCATAACTTCTAAGACAGACAGTGCGCAAAATAGATGCCTGGTCTCAGAGTCAGAAAGATCTAGTAGTTTCAAATCCCAACTCTGGATTTGCTACTTGTATGACCTTAGGCAAGGCACTTATAACTTCACTGGGTCTCAGTTTCCTTATCTGAAAAATGAGGGGATGGAGTAGAAGGCTTTTGAGGTGCTTTTTAGGGGTGAACTAGAGAAGACAAGTCAAATAGGCTACAATTGTTAAATTTTTAGTATGAGCATTTACACCTCAAAAATCAAGATCAGACTATGAGCACCTTGAGGTCAGGGACTCTTTTCCCTCTTTTTAATACTCAGCATTTAGTAGGTGCTTAATAAATATTTATTGATTGAGAAGTCAGCAAATGATACACTTAGGGTATTATTAACTATTTTGTTGATTGTCAATAATACAATTATTAAAGATTAAATTTAAGTGTCATGTGTAAATTTTTCCCAGAGAAACAGTTGTTAAACATTTACCAGTACACTTTTGCTTTGAGATCCATATCAATGATTCTATGAGTTATCTATGCCAGTGAAATCACAGACCCACAACAACAACCTAAATCACACTGTTGACTCATAGCAAGCTTATGATTTATTAAAAATCAAAGATCTTTTTCCAATAAACTTCTATATAACCATTGGAACTATTTATCTTGCATTTCCGAGGATAATTTTTTTTAAAGTGAAATGTAAGACTTTATATTCTTAGTGAAGTCCACAAATGTTAACAATTATGCAAGCTTTACTCATATATGAAAACCCTGGAGATGGCAAAGCAAAATTTGTAATAGCCTACTGTCTCTCTTTTTTTTTAATGACACCATTTACAAGAATGTTTATGAGCCTTGAAGAAAGCACAATAGAGTTTATTTTTATAAGGACCTCTACTTTTCTGCTCCAATGCAGGGCATTTTTTTTCCACGCTAGTTTCTAATATATGTTCTATCTATTTTAATGTAGAATCATATAAGTCTAATGTTGGGAAGAATCTTAGACATCATGTCATGCAACTCTATTGAATTCATGATTCCACTTGTCAGTATGAATAATAAGTGATCATCTACCTTTTGTCTGAAATGACAGAGAAGGAGGAGGTAGAAGAGGAGAAGAAAAAGGAAGAAGAGAATGAAAATGGGAGGAGGGGAGGGAGGAGGAGGAGAAAAAGAAGAGGAAGAAGAAGGAGGAGGAGGAAGAAGAACAGGAAAAAGAAGAAGAAGATTGCTTACATAGTGCTTTAAGCTTTGCAAAGCACTTTACAAATATTATCTCATTTTTTCTTCACAACAACCCTGGGAGGTAGGTACTATTGTTATAATATTAACTTCATTTTATAGGTGAGAAAATTGAGGCATAAAGAGGTTAAGTGACTTGACCAGGGTCATGAAGCTAGTAAGTATCTGAGGCAGGTTTTGAACTCAGGTCTTTCTCACTCTGGGTCCAGCACTCTATCCACTGAGTAACCTTGCTGACATACTAATAATAGCTACCATTTACATAATACCTTAAGATTTACAAAGCACCTACTTACTGGTCCTAGAGTCATCCAGACGAAGTCTAATTCTTTCATGATAGGTTATAGATATTTGATGTAACTATATATCTCCCCTCCCCAACTTGTTCTTCTTCCTTTTCTTCGTATTAAACTTCCCCAGTTCCTTTAACTGTTCTCACATGACATAGTTTCAAGGCCACTTGCCACCCAGATGCATCCAGCTTCTGGATATGCTCTTTGTCAATGCCCTCTTAAAAGATGAAAAAGATGAGCCCATGCCTATGTGTTTGACAGTCTATAGCAGCTGGTGGGAGGAAAGAAACTGATTTATAAACACTTTCCTAATCTCCTTGGAAAGCTGAAAAGGTTAAAGTATACAACTATAGAAATCTAGAATTCTTGTCCTAAAATTAATGCTGCTTCATGAAGTTAAGAGATCAATCTAACTGTCCTCTCAGGAAAATAACACATGTGTAATTTTCAAATGATACAAAAGAAAAGCACACTTCTCTCTTTTGTCTACTTTTGTCCACTGAACATAAATAAATTTTAAAGAAACAACTTATTTTTGTATTTACATCAGAAGAGAGAAGGGAAGGGAATAAACATTGATTAAGCACCTACTATATTACTAAATGCTTTACCAATACCATCTCATTTGATCCTCATGATAATCTTAAGTGTTTTTATTATAAACGTTTTACAGTCAATGAAACTGAGGCAAACTAAGGTTAAATGATTTGCCCAGGGTCACACAGCTAATTAAATATAAGGATGAAGTTGAATTCAGGTCTTCCTGACTCCAGACCCAGCATTCTATCCATTGTGCCATCTAGCTGCCCAGGCAGGATAGGGCAAAGTGTTAGACTGGGAGTCATGAGATCTGGGTTCTAGTTTTAGTTCTGATTGCCACTAACTAGCTGTGTGACCTTATTAGATAAGTCCCCTACTAGAACCTCGACTTGAGACTTCATAATACGAAGATATTAGTACTAGTTGATTTTTGTGATTCTTTCTACTTGTAAAACCCAATTTCTATTTATTAATTCCATTTTAGAGTTTTAAATAATAGAAAATTGATTTTTTTGAATCCTGAGATTAACCTAAACAGAAAAAAATTAAAATAGCTAAATAATTTTAGCCCTTGCTACATTCAAAATAAATTATATAAAGCAAAATACTATCCTATTTGCATTCTCTTTTGGACCTAAAGATGCAGTAATTTGAATCGTTCACAAGTTTAGCTCATTGTTATTTGATAAGCAGCCTTGCTTTGATCCTGTTCAGTTAACACCAATCACTAGCTGAACAGTTGGATCCCAAATGTTTGGTTAATAACCTGACCTTGACTTATGAAATATAATATCATAGGCATCAACCTGATACCCCTGCAACTGAAAAAAAAAAGTTTTTTGATCATTCTGTTGCACTATTCTTTGCACTTGGCATTCAGCCTGCCTAAGTCCCACAATGAACTCAAGACCAAAGTCAAAGGCATCTGAGCAGAGCCTGGGAAGCTTGATGTCGAGAACAGAACTCTAAATAAGCTTGTCACTCTTTAGCACGTCCCAGTGAACACACACACACACACACACACACACACACACACACACATCAAAAAGTTTTCAAAGATGATTTCTCCTGCAAAGATCACTGACACCATGAGAATAACTGCCTACTAAAGGTTAGGCCCTGAGCAAGCAAAGGGAATAATGAGAACCCATCCCCATGAAATCTAAAATCCGTAAGTGGAGCTGAACCTACACCCTCAAATTTGTGACTCAAAGTAGCCTCAGTAATGTTTCACCTCCACTACCTGTGCTAGAGAGTAACCGGTAGGTTAGCTGCCCAGGGGGCACTCAGCTTTTATTTGTAGGGTTCCTCGGGATTAGCCTCATACACCAAAAGTGAGGTATAAATTGTTTCATTCAACACCCTCATTTGTTTCACCCAAACTACACCTAAATAGTCATCCCTTCTTACTTTGCGGGATGTGCTCTCTCCTGTGCTATTTAGGTAATAGGACAGTTTTTGTTCAATTTTGGCATTATGGTATGCTACTCTTAATGAGAGAATACTGAGTCATGTCCCCCAAATCATACAGAGTTTTGTGGTTAGCACAGACAGAGCTTTAATGACCTGAGGAGGTGAATAACAAAAATGCTCAGAGGAACGGCCTCAAGCATTTCTTATGCTGCCAAAGGAAGTGGGAATGAAGGATAAATATTATAAATGCAATTGCCTCAAATTCTCCACTACAGTCCTACTCCAGTGACTCATGGCATGCATGGAGGTGACCTTGGGTTCTTACTACTCCAATTAATAAGCATTTATTCAATTTAATAGGCATTTACTAAATCCCTACACTATGCCAGAAAATTTTCAGGGGACCAGTCCCTGTGATTTCATAGGTAGCTCACACTGGGGAATGTCCCTCATCAAGTAGATCAGCACCTTCTGTGCGAATTAGAATTGAGTTTCCTAGGGCCCCTGAGTGAGATTAAGTGACTTGCTCAGGGTAATATAATCGGTGGGTGTCAGAAATGGGACTTGAACCCAGGTCTTCTTCACTCTGAGGCCAGCTCTATATCCACTATACACTCCCTATCTCTTTCATGCTACTGATTCAAATCAAAACTAAAACAGCCAGTGCATTTAAGGAGCTAACATTCTATCAAGGGGAACATGTACACATACAAGTTTACACAAAATATGTGCATAATAAATAAAAGATAATTTGATGGAGGAGCACCAACAGCTAGGGAGATAAGGAAAGTGTAACTTGAGCTGTACTTAGAAGGAAACTAGATATCCTAAGAAGTGGAAGGAAGTATATATAATCCTAAGGAATGTAAGCTTCAGGATGTCCTTAAAGTCCTTGCCTCCCTTCTGTTAACTATTTGCTGTCTATCCAATATATATCTTGCTTTTGTGTGTATTTGTTTGCATGTTGTCTCTCCCATTAGATTATGAGTTTCTTGAGAGCTGGAATGGTCATTTACTTCTTTTTTGTGTCCCCAGCACTTACCCAAGTGCTTAGCCCATAATAGTTGGGACTTGTATCCAAGGAAGGATTCAAGCATGAACCAGAGCCACCATCTTAGGACCCAGCTTAAGTGGCTCAGGGAATCTGGTCACTAAATGATGATTTCTTTGGAGAGGAGAAGACACAGAAAATCACAAAATAATCTACTTAGAATGAAGGATTTTCTGATATACCAAGTAGGGGATGTATTCACATCAACAAAATACTCTGAATTGTGTAATTCTGAGTTTCTTCAGCAAGTAAAGTCTATTCTTGGGGCCATGCTTCTAAACTCAATTTATACTCCCCACATACTCCCCAATTCAGTGATACTGGCCTCCTTTCTGTTCCTCAAATAAAACAATCTATCTCTTACCTCTGGGCATTTTCTCTGGCTGTCTGCCATGCTCGGAATGCTCTCCCTCCTCATCTAGCTCCCCCGGCTTCTTTCAAATCTCAATTAAAATCCCACCTTCTACAGCAGACCTATGCACCTGCTAAAGTGGTCTATGGACCTTATGTTGTGCGGGTCTGCTTTATGCAAATCCCTTGACAAAACTGACCATTTGAAGTTTCCTTAGGGACAGGCCTGAACAACATACCCCCCTTGGGTGGCTTTGGTGGCTTTTGATACAAGCAGCCCAAGGGTCGTATGTTGTGCAGGCCTGTTCTACAGGAAGCCTTTCCTAAGCCTCCTTATTTCTAGGGCCTTCCTTCTGTTAATTGCTTCCTGTCTATCTAATATATAGCTTGCTTTTGTGTGTATTTGTTTGCATGTTGTCTCTCCCATTAGATTATGAGTTTCTTGAGGGCTCAAATGGTCTTTTACATCTTTTTTGTATCCCCAGCACTTAGCAGAGTGCTTAGCCCATGATAATTGCTTAATAAATGTTTACTGACTGACAGGATTCTATTCAATTAAATTCAACAAAAAGCTAAGTACCTTCTATAGTCAAGATACTAAGCTAGGCACTGGAGATACAAAAAAAAGCGAAGCAAAACGATTGCTGTTCTCGAGGAGTTCCTAGGATATACAGCTTGCATACAGATACACTTAATACCAGATAGAGAATGAAGGAAGCAAAGAAGAGATCAGGAGTGGTCTAGGCATATTTGAGGAGAAGAAACAGGAACAAGAGGTATTAGCAAAAGGGGTGGTTTGTGAGCCGAGCGCTGAAGGAAAATAAGGACTCTGGAAGGTAGAGAGAATAGAAAGTGTATCCTGGGCATAGGAGCTTCTTGTGCAAAAGCACAAAGACCAGAGTGATCTATCCAGTGCAAGGCAGGCCTGAAAGCACAGGAAGGAAAGTAAAATAAAATAAGTATGTAAATGGAGACACGGTCCATATCATGGAATGCTTTAATTGTACTTAACCTAAAGAAAATAAGGTTTTTGAGCAAACGAATGATGTGGTTAGATCCACATGTTAGGAAAATTATTTTGGCAACTGTGGGAGAAAGAAGGACTACAGGAAAGAAGAAACTAGAAGTAAGGAGACCACTTCAGAGGCAATTGCAATGGTCCAGGTAAGAGATAAGGAAGCCTAACCTAGGATGGCCAAATGAGAAAGAGAGTAGAACCAATGGGAGTGATGTTGGGGAAGCAGAATTGATGATACTGAGCAACTAATTAGATATACAGGAACAGTCTTAGATTACTCTGAGGTTATTGGGAAAGTTTTTTGAGTTGGCTCACCTCCCGCCAAAGAGTAAGTTCCATTGATATAATCTTTTTTAAAAACATGCTTGTTTTATTCCATAAATAAAAAATAAAATAATTTTTTTAAAAACATGCTAAAGCTTTGGCTCAAAATTAAATCACTAATTTCCATATATCATCATTAAATTACATTTTATATTCAAAAGTCCCTAACTCCAAACAAATAATAAAATTTTAAAAGAAAATATGTTAATTAATTTAAATTCACCTTTACTGAAATTCATCCTGGAGGCATTTAAAGAGGAAAAATAGGATAACAGCAAAGAAAAGAAAAAAATTTTAAGATCTACAAAGATTTTCATAACAAACTTTTCATCATCAAGGACAATAAAGCCACCCCACTTGGAGTTTAACATCACCATCTTGAAAGTGCTTATATTGAAGTTAGAAATGATACTAGAAAGAACAGAGATGGTAAAAACACCCACGATGAACAGTGTATATAGAAGTCCTCTGTCTTAGAGGTAACAAAATTGTGAGGATATTGAGGGATTGTTTCCCAAGGTATCTATAGACGGGAAAGATGCCACGGGAAGGGGTGGAGAACTAATTAATAGCCAAAAAAATGTAACCAAGAAAACATCAACAACTATCAATCTATATGCTAGGAAAGAATATGGGACAGTAACATGTTGAGGGCCAGGGATGACAGAAGAATAGCCCAGGTGCTCTACCTGTGTCCTTAGGATGTGAAAACAAAGTAAAAAAGGTCTTCAGAACAATGACTGAACCCCTTGAAGAAAATTTCTGGAAGGCTATAGACAAAAGATGAATGGTAGAAGCAAGGCTTGAGTCCTGCGTCATCTGAGGGAGTTAATGAGATCACAGATCCATTTGAGTATTTTGAATATTTATTATAGGAATGGCATAAAATACCTAACATTTTATTTTCAGCTTATAAATGTGGTCACATCTGAATTAGCAAAAAGACTGACAGTTCCATCCATACAGAGTCTGATAGGAATACAGATCAGGACAGGTAGATATATAGACATTGTTATGCAGCAATTAAGGATATTCTGGCCTCTTTTACTAACCTGTTTAAGTAAGGGCTGCCCTAGTAAATCCCTGGGGATTTGCAGGCCACCCCAGACAGAAAGAGTGCTCACCTACTAATTGCAGTCATCAATTCTATTCAAAAAAGAGAACAAGTATCATCTAATTATATTGTACATCTAAGCCAA
>NW_020954590.1:92023570-92036284 GCF_900497805.2 Vombatus ursinus
AATGCAGTTCATTTAAGTCTATTGTTAAGGACTTTAAAGGACTTTCAATTAATCACATAACATTCTACAAGCTTCTTTTGTCTGTGTTTACTGTAGAAATACACATGGAGATTTGGGTTGGACAACTAAAGCAAAATGAATTGTATAATTATTTAGAATAAAGTACATCAAAATTTTAAATCCAGGAGAATTAAAAATGATAGTAGCATTAAATAGCACTTTAAAGTTTGCCAAGCACTGTACATGTGTTATGTCATTTGATCCTCAAAAACTCTGTGAAGTAAGTGCTATTATTATTCCCATTTTATAGATGAGGAAATTGATGATGACGACAGTCAGCCCAGGGTCACACAGCTAGTAAGTGACTGAGTTGATATTTGAAGCCCAGTTTTCCTGACTCTGATCCTCAGTTCTTACCCAATACTTTCATTGTTCAGTTGTTACAATAGTGTCCAACTCTTCATGACCCCATTTGGGGTTTTCTTGGCAAAGGGAAATAGAAAGTGTATCCTGGGCATAGGAGCTTCTTGTGCAAAAGCACAAAGACCAGACGTGGTCTTTTTGCCATTTTCTTCTGCAGGCCACCCCAGACAGAAAGAGTGCTCACCTACTAATTGCAGTCATCAATTCTATTTAAAAAAGAGAACAAGTATCATCTAATTATATTGTACATCTAAGCCAAAGTAAACAGAATGGGACTGAACAAAAGAGAAAAGTGTTGGAATGTGAACATACGAATGCAGTTCATTTAAGTCTATTGTTAAGGACTTTAAAGGACTTTCAGTTAATCATATAACATTCTACAAGCTGTTGCCATTTTCTTCTGCAGCTGATTTTACAGATGAGGAAACCAAGGCAAAAAAGGTTAAGTGACTTGCCCAGGGTCACACAGCTACTAAGTGTCTGAGGCTGGATTTGAAGTCAGGTCTCCCTGACTCTAGGCCTAGCACTCTATCCACTGTGCCACCAAGCTGCCCTATATTACCCAATGTACCACCTAATAATAATAGATGACATTTATATAATACTTCAACAGTTTAGAAACGCTTTTATACTCAACAATTATTTTAATCCTGGCAACAACCTTGTGAAGTAGGTACTATAAATATAATTATCTCCATTTTATAGATAAAGAAATTGAGGCTCAGAGAGGTCACAGTAATTGATTTTGCCCAAAGGCACAGAGGTCGACAGGATTCAAACCCAGGTCCCCCAATCCACATTTAGCACTTACTCCACCATGTTACTGTGGCCTCCTTAAGATAGAAAGAACCAGCTTGACTTCATATAAAAAGCAGACAGATCAGTATACTACTAGGTCAATGATATAGAGCTGACAAGGTCTTTATAGATCATCTAGCACACTTTCCTCATTTGACAATGAGGAAAGTCTAGTTCAGTGAGGCTAAACACTTCCCAGAAGTCACACAGGCAGTAAGTGATGGCATAGAGATTCGAACCCATGTCCTCTGGTTCCAAATCTGTGCCCCTTCCACTGTATCTCATAACCCCTGACTATTACCACTTGTACTTTGTTGTGGAAGGAAATCATAAATGGGATGGAAAAGGAAATGCAGTCTTTTTTGAGCACACTGGTACCAACAGAAGGCCATATACAGCTGAGATTGCAATGGAGATACCATGAATGCAAGAAGGGAAAGCCATGGAAAAAAGCTCATGACAAGAATCAAATGCAGACAGCTATTTCTGGAGAATGGCATGTTGTTGCTTTCATAATCATGGCACTGACAAATGAGATATATGCATTCAACAGGCAAGTTATCATTCAACCCTTGTATCCCAGATCTCACTACACAGGGCCTCTTCTCACTCCATATCCCATGTCACCACCACAGTTACACCCAACAAAAAAGCCCAACCTAGTAGAAACTTTCATTTCTATTTTCCTCCAACACTGAGGTCTACCTCCAGCCACTCTCTCTGCAGATTGCTGTGATGAGACAGAGCTGGAGAGTGTAAATTCAGCCTCAGCTCCACAGTGAGCTTGGGGCCAGAGAGAAGGCAAACCCAACATCACTGTGGGAGCAAAGGGCATAGCATGGGAGGGAAGGGAATAGCATTGGAGGGAGTGGGACGCCCTGGGTGGCAATGCTTAAAAGAGAAAAAATAGTTTCTACAATCTGGAAAGCATCTCCCTCCTTTCTTCATAAAGGTGAGAGTTCAGGGTGGAAAATATTCCACATGCCATCAGATTGGTTGATATGTTCATTAGTTTTACCTAATTGCTTTTTTTTCTTCTCTTTATTTTTTGTTACAGGTCAGAACTTTTCTGTGAAACTTAAAGTCTTAGAGAGTTTGCTAGAGCATTTAGATATGGCACAGTAGATAAAGCACTGTGCCTGGCAGTCAGGAAGTTGCCGTTGCTATTGTTTAGTTGTTGACCCCTTTTGGGGGTTTTCTTGGCAAAGATACTGGAGTAGTTTACCATTTCCTACTCAAGCTCAGTTTACAGATATGGAAACTGAGGCAAGCAGGGTTAAGTGACTTGCCCAGGATTACACAGCTAGTAAGTGTCTGAAGCTAGATTTGAACTCAGGTCCTCCTGACTCCAGGGCCTGTGCTCTATCCACTGTGCCACCTAGCTGCCCCTGGACATGATATCTTATTACGGAGATTCAAAACAAACTTCTCTGTGACGTCTAACTATATGACCTTAGACAAGTCATTTAACACTGAGAAATGATTCAGTTTTCTCCTCTGAGACATAAAGAGATGGAGTCTACGACCTAGAAGTCCCTGACAACACTAATGATGCTATGATAAATAAATGAGGAAAAATGCTGATATCATAATAAGCAAATACTTAAGTTTATTTTGTTGTTTGTAACATGAACACTAAAGTTTCATGCCAACCTACATAAAAGGCCTACGTAAGATTTCAGTTCCATCCCCTTTCCTCGGCGTTTAGATTGGATCTTATGGTTTAATTGTGGTAGGAAACTCCCAGGAAGAAACTTCCTCTACTAATGTGGGCAGCTAGGTGGCCCCATAGTGCACAGAGCGCTGGGCCTAGAGTCGGGGAACCTCATCTTCCTGAGTTCAAATCTGACCTCAGACACTTACTAGCTGTGTGAACTGGGCAAGTCACTTAATCTCACGTACCTCAGTTTCCTCATCTGTAAAATGAGCTGGAAAAGGAAATGACAAACCTTTCTTTGCCAAGAAAACCCCCAAATGATGTGACAAAGAGTTGGACATAACTAAAACAAATAAACAACAACAAATTGTCTATAACTTATAATTTTAGAGAGTTGCCTGGAACACTGAAAGCTTTAAGTGAATTGCTCTAGGTCACATAGCCAATATGTGGCAGAGGCAGCACTTGAACCCAAGTCTTCCAGACACTGAGAGCAGCTCTCTAATAATAATAATAATAGTTCACATTTATATAGGACTTACCATGTGTCAGGCCCTGTGCTAAGCACTTTACAAAATATCATCTCCTTTGATCCTCAAAACAACCCTGCGAGGCAAGTGCTATTATTATCCCCATTTTACAGATGAGGAAACTGAGGCAAACAGAGGTTACGTGACTTGTCCAAGATCACACCACTCGAAAATGTCTAAGGCCAAATTCAAACTCAAATATTCCTGACTCCAGGCCCAGAGGAACAACAAGAAGATCACCTAGCTGCGTCTTTTGCCCCCTTTCCACTGCCACTGCCTCTCCCTCTCCTTTTTTTCTTTAAAGAACAAAGCCTTAAACATAGAGGAACAGACAATTCTTCAATTCAAGCAGAAAAAAAAAATGATCATTTAAAATCATAGAAGCCAACTCTTTTTTTTCTGAAACAAGCTGGTGTTCCCAGACTTTCTCCCTCCTTAGTTTAATGGTGATAAGATGATAGAGGTCATTGCTTTGAACTTGGGCTAAACTTCCTCTGACCTCACTCCTCTCTGATGACCAAACATGACAATGCTTTCAGGTGTCCCAAATGGCAATGTCTTACCAGTGTAGATGCTGGCACTGGAAGCTGGGATGCCAAACTGTGATTCGATGAACTTGGGAATGAAGGTGATAAAGGCGGTGACAATGGCACTCTCAGCTGTGTATGACAAACTCACAAAAAGGAATGTCATGTTGCTTAAGATCCTGACAGCTGCTCTTGGTAGGTCTACAAAATGAGGGAAAAAAATGACAAATGAATGTTATCAAGAAGGGATGGGAAATCTAACCTAATTTGAATCATCTTCTAAATGAATTGTCAATAACCTCTGAGCTTTTATAAAAATAGAAAAAAAAATGATGCCTGATTGGAAACTGTTTCTTTTAGGTATATCTTTGCGGGATATTTTTTCTCAAATAGGATAAAGAAGACTAATAAAATGTTACAAAATGTTTCAAAAATATCCATAATCACCATAAAAGATTCCAATGAACAAACAGGTTATTTTCCAAAAGTGTATTTCTAAGCTGATTATTCTAAATTCAAAATACATTTTTCCATAGGAAGAATGTGATAAATGGTGGTTAGTTCCCAGGCTAGCCCACAAAAACCTATTCAACCAACAACATGCCTAATGTAGGATAATAATAGTATTATTACTCCAACTATATTGTTCCATCATTTGGAAAATTCATTGAGTTCCAACCCCAGATAGCAAGATCATACCTCTTTCCCTCTTCTTTTCTTTTTTTGCTTCCCCTCCTTAGGGAATATAGCTTCCTTCAATAGTGGTATCCTGAGGAAAGATCTTAGGGCAACTATGCATGTGGATAAGGAAAGGCAGCACTCTAAGTCAATCACTTTCCAAGTGCTCTGAATTAAAGGGGGGCAGTTTCCCCCATGGAGAAAGGAGGAAAGAATTTGGCGCTTGGGGATGCTTCCCTACTACCTGTTCACCTATCTGGGTCAAAGATAACTGGGTAATGCCTGTGTTTTTGTTTTCCCAATCATGGCTTTTCTCATGTCTCTCATACTTCCAATGATAAGACACTGTGATGGATTATTTTTTACATATACAATCATGTCAATGATGGTTTGATATCTTATGCAATAAATGCAATCAAGGTCCTTAATAAAAAATAAATCTCTTTGAAAGTACGTAATTTAAAACTTCTTTCGCAGAGCACCAGGATTAAAAAGTCAGGAAGACAACATATATATTTTTAGGGAGGCCAGACTTGCAATTTCATCAGAACTCCCTGGTGTAGAAACTCCCTTTCCTGACTCAGATCAGCAACTAGTCTGCAATTTGAGTCTTAGATAATTAGTTGACTAAGATACTGAGAGGTTGTGACTTGTACAGGTCACTGGGCTGGCATCTGTGGAAGGTTGGACTGGTACCTTGGTCTTCCCAACCATCAGACCACCTGCTCCAAGGCTGGTCTTCTATCCACTACACCACGCTGCTCCTTGCTTCTACGTATCATTTTAAAATTAATATTAAAGTTATTTGGCATAGTAAAGGAAGTCAACAAAAATAAAAGTTTTATTATAAAATTCAAAGAAGATAATACATTTACAATGTAAATATCCTACAGATAATAGGTACAGTTGAACAATTTCTTTCTAAACTAATAAATTGAGTTTAAGAAGAAATTCTACTCATTTCAAAACTGACCAAGTTGCCTCAAAGGTAAATGATTCCTTCTCTTTTCTCTTGGCCATAAAGAAACCATTTAGCTCATAATAAGAGGGGTTTTTTTGGTGGGGGGATGGGAGGGGATTAATAATTACTTAACAAAATTTCAATCTCTTTTGTCAAGTTCAAAGAAAAAAATATATTTTAAATATAAATTTATGGAATAAAGGTATCTGAATTGATAAATTATAAAGAGATATCCTTTTTGCATCGGGGAATAAAGCATATTAGCATCACTTAGAACACTGGCATAAAGCTCAGTGAAGAAGTAACATACCAAAATAACACAAAATACAATGCTATTAATATTAAGTTGAAATGCTAAAATCCAGTTTTGTAATACATGCAAATAATTTTTAAAAATTCTTAAAATCTAATTCGCTGAACAAAGGCAAATTTTACTACAGGATAAAAATAGGAATAGTGTCAAAAACAATATAATAAAATTCAAGGAAACAAAAAAACCATTTATTGTATGTATCAATTGCTCCAGACACTTCTTTAAAAAAGTATCTAAACAAGATCATTTAATCCTTTACAGATGATGTCCAGGAAAGTACACTAACAGAATGGCTAAAGATCATTTTTAATGTCTACAAATTTACATTTAGCTTCAAGTTTTCCTTTGAAGTAGTAAAATTTTGAACTAGGCCATACTGAACTTGGACCTGGAGGAAACCTTAGAAACCATCGGTCCAATCCCCTCACTTAACAGTAAGAGAAACTGAGGCCCAGAGTAAAGAAATTATTTTTCCCATATCACATAGTAACAAAAGGGGCATGATGACAGACTGAATGGCAGAGTGCTGGGCTTGGAGTCAGGAAGAGCTGAATCCAAATCCTGCTTTTGATAGCAATTAGTTATATGACATTGGGCAAATCTCTCAGCCTCAATTTCTTCACATATAAAATAGGAGTGATATCACCCTCAAGAGGGGCAAATGAAACCATGTATTTAAAATTCTTAGCAAATATTATAGCTTTATCTCTAAAGGCAAGTCAGTGTTAATTATTAGTAGTCCCAGTATACAAATCTAAGGCCTCTGATTCCCAATTAATCCTCTTTTTACTCCACCAAGCTGCCTCTCATTGAACTGCACTGAACTCTTTTCCCCTCCACTAAATGGCCCCAGAGTGCTATGCTTTTTGAGTCTGCATCTTTCATTATTCAGTCATTTTCAGTTGTGTCTGACTCTTCAAGACCCCATTTGGGGTTTTCTTGGCAAAAATATTGGAGTGGTTTGTCATTTTCTTCTCCGGCTCATTTTACAGATGAGGAAACTGAGGCAAACAGAGTTAAGTGACTTGCCCAGGGTCACACAGCTAGTCAGTGTCTGAGGCCAGATTTGAACTCAGGAAGATGAGTCTTTCTGACTGTAGGCCTGGTACCCTATCCACTGTGCCACCTATCTTCTTGGTACAATCTTTCTATCTCCTCTCTCACAGTTTGTCAGTGTTCACTCCTTAATGCTCATCTCCCCAGCTGCTGCCAACCACTTCTAATATGCTGCCTCTTGGCGGGGGGGGGGTGGCAATTAGTCATGTCCTACTCTTTGTGACCCCATTTGGGGCTTTCTTGGCAAAGATACTGGAGTAGTTTGCCCTTTCTTTCTCCAACTCATTTTACAAATGAGGAAACTGAGGCAAATGGGGTTTAAGTGACTTGCCAGGGTCATACAGTTAGTAAGTGTCCGAGGCCAAATTTGAACGCAGTGCTTTAGACACTGTGCCACCTAGCTGCTCCTTGCTGGCTCTACTATGGTACAAAAATATGATCTAATGCGCTTGAAAAAAAAATAAGATGACTATTTTGTTATGGTTCTACACAATGCCCCAGAATAAATTCTACCCTGGAAAGGATCGATCAGACAGCAAAAAGGAAGTGTTGTGCAGAAAACAGATTCTCCCAAGTTATTCCCAGGACATACATCAGTCGCCTTTGGAAGTTCTAGCAGTTGTTCCTATCCAGGGGTCCAGGAATTTGTTTTACATAGATATATTTAATAACTATATTTCAACATAATTACTTCAATTTGTAATCTTATGAATTTTATATTATGCATTTAAAAACACGATTCTGAAAAAGGGGTCCATAAGCTTCACCAAGCGACCAGAGGTGTCCATGGCTCTAAAAACGGGTAAGAATTCTTGCTCTAGTAATGAACTCATCCAAGCAATAAGAGAATTCTTCAGGATTTAAAAAAAAAAACATCCTAGTTACCTTCACAAAGAGGTCTAGTTGAACCTCTGAGCAGCCAAGGTTTTCTACAGTGAGAAACAAGTTTCCTATGGCTGCAAACAGACATTCAATAAGAAACAATCCCAAAGAAAGCCATAATGTTGTTATCATTGCTAACATTTACCTAGTGTCCTCAATGTGCCAAGTACCATACAAACGATATATGGTAACAAAACATGGCCTTTGAGGTGCTCATGTTCTAATTTCAGGCACACTGACCACATCACACATGCAGGTACAATAGGAACCCACTGCTTACGCCTTATGCTTCGTTTTTGCTTTCTATTTTTGCCTTCTATTTTATTTCCTAGTTGGAAATTCTTGAGTGTATCTAGTTAAGGAGAATTATCTTAAGCAACTGTACAGTCATCACTAGAAGCAGTTTGAGAGAGAGGAAAAAGCCTTACCTAAGCCTTCTAGAAGATGATTCTTCTTTGAAGTGAGATTTGGAGAAAGTCTTCAATTCAATCAACAAACATTTTAAAGCACCTACCCATGTGCAAGGTATTGGGAGATAGAAAGATGAAAAGAACAGGGCCCCTGCCCTCAAAGAATTTATAATCTGGTAGGGAAGATAAGACATGTACACAAATACTATAATACAAATATGATAAAAAATGAATGCATAGTAGAGGAACAATGTTTTATCAGAAATCAGAAGAGGGAAAGGTCATTTCCAGCAGGGGGGAAAAGCTTCATGAAGGGGGTGAAACTGGGAATGGACTAGTAGAGTGAGCAGAGAAGAGTGGTTTGATGGATAGAAAAAAGCAGACTGCAAAAGGAGGAGACCAAAGGAACAAGTAGATGTGAATGAGACTGAAGAGAAGTAACATGATGAGAGATGGGAAGTATAGATTTATGCTTTAGGTACTGCAATATGACAGAAGAGTGGATGGTCGTTAGGTGGGAAATGAGAGAAATCCCATTATTTATGACTCTAATTCTACTATTATCTACTTAAAATAATGAAATAGTAAATCAAGAGATGGGAGCATGCACTAATGGCAGATATGTGCCTCTACATAGAATACATATATATCTTCTGCTCATACATTTGTTCTTGATCATATGGAAATTCTATTAGCCATAAATATTTTCCTAATTTCTAACAACTTTCTCCTATTCTTTCATACCTCCATCAACTTCTTATTATTCTGATGATTCATGATGGTTTAAAAGTGATCCTTGTTTCTGAGGGCTATCCTAGTGGAATTCAATCTCTGGCAGGTCCTGACAAACTGGAAAGGCTCTGAACACTGAGTTACAATCTAGCCAAAGACCAGCTCAGCTAAGTAGAAAGAGACATCACCAGAAGATTGGCCACCAGGAAAATAAAAAATTTTAGTCACAGAAACTCAGATAAAATATCACTATATTATAGCACAGTTCAGCTATGATCTGTTTTGGTAGAGGCAATATCCCCTCTAAGGAAATGAGGGATCTATTGAAGTACTGATGTTTTCTGCCATTGTGTAGTTATTTTAGTTTATTAAATCATATTAAACCTGCTAGTTGGGGGAGGAGAGAAAAGGAAAAAGAGGGAATGAGTAAGAAAGGAGAGGGGAAAATGAGAAGAAAGAGTAGGTAGCAGCAGAAGAAGCAGCAGTAAAAAGTTAGCGCAATCTGGCCCCAAAGAAGAGAGGGGAAAAATGCATCTCTTTCCCTTCTTTTCAGAGGTGAGGGGTTATGGGGGTAGAACGTTGCATATATTGTTGGATTCAGCTGATTTTTGTTGGTTAATTTTGCTGAGCTGCTTTTTTTCCCTCCTTTTTTATTCTTTATTGAAAGGAATAACTCTCTGGGGAGGGGAGAGGGTAGGATATATTTTGAAATGAAGGTGTTGTAAAAACAAAAGCAATAAAAAATTTAAGATAGCATATTTGTTCTGCAACAGTAGCTTCAAAGCGACAAAATCTCGACCTTTCTTAACTTACCATTCCTAAGAACAATTTGGGATTAAAATATTTTAGTAATTTTATTTTAGTAATACAATAATTTCATAACAGACCATAAATATTTAGTCAGTGCAAACTGGCCACATGGCATTGTACCTGTTTCTAAACTGTAGCTGAATGAAAACAGAATCTGACATGGCATAAAAGAAGTTCTTGGGCTTCCTATTGTAAGGTTCATTTATTTATTCATTTATTTATCTCATAGTTGATTCTTGAGGTCAAACAATTTTTAAAAACTTTAAAGTCTTCTGATATTTTAAAAGGATGGGGAAAGTAAGCACATGCTAACTGTAAGTATTTATAGTAAACATATCACTTTAGAGTATGCAAAGTACTTTATAAATATTATCTCACTTGATCCTCACGACGATCCTGTGAAGCGATGCTATTATTATCCAGATTTTGCAGATGAGGAAACTAAGGCTCAAAGTAGTTAAGTGACTTGTCCAGGGTCACAAAGCTGGTAAATGGCTAAGGCTAGATTTGAATGCAGGACATCTGACTTCAAATTCAGCACTCCATCCACTGTGCCACCTAGCTACCTAGATGTATACATCACTTATTCTATAGTCTAAGTCTAATGAACTTTATATGGGTGAAGATGTGTATTTCTTTGAACATGTTGATATTTAATCTCTTTGCCTTTTACTAAATGTAGCTCTCTTTGTCTAGTTCCATCTGTGTGTTATAAATAAACAAAAGAAAACTCTTATAAAGGACCACCCAAAGGTCACCAACACTTAACAGCCCCATCCTTCTCTTCTCCTTGGAAGATGACAATTATGTAGGATCACTGATTTTTAAGCTCAATATCGCCACTGCTCCTGCCCTTCTCTCCCCTCACCCTCCTACACATACGGACACAAGCACGCCCTGCTTTTCTAAAGAGTATTACTAGTATTAATAATATCTTAGGAATTGGAACTGGACCAGTTACCTCATTAGTGTAAAGAACTTATTTACCAGTGCAGGTTAGCACCTTCTCTGGAACTTACATGATATTAGTGAACTGCACTGAAAAATTAAGTGATTTGCCCACAGCTAGTATGTGACAGAGACAAGACTTGAACCCAGGTCTTCCTGGCTCCAAGGCCAGCTCTTTACAAGGTCATACCACCTCTCAATTTGTGAAATACTAATAATAACAATCATATTGACAATTTTTTAGTCCCACAATCACAAGGGCATATTCACCTTTTCCCCCCCAAAAAATCGTAAGCCACTCACCCACACACTTCAGTGAATAGAAGTAACAATCTTAGTTATGAAATGAACCCTTCACAATCCCTGGCCACAAAACCAGCTTGTTTATTTGAAATTGACACTGAACAAGGTTACTTTTCATCTGTCCAAGTATGGATATAAACTTGAATGTTCTCTCCACACTTAGAATATGAAGAAAGCATCCTCCATATGTTGCTCAAATCATATCTTGTAGACTGTTAATATTCACTCTCTACCTACTTACTTCACAAGATATATTTTCTACATCAGTGGGGCTCTCTTAAGATGCAAATGTGTAAAGGACAGGTATACGTAATACTTCCTGTCAAACATATGCCACATGTAATACTTTCTGATGAAGATATAAAGGATGGTGGTTGAACTCCTTTACTCAAACATATTCACAGGGTTTCCAATGGCCACTTTACATGTGGCTCCCAGATTCAGTGTAGCTAACTCAATTTAGCCAGGACCTACAAAATTCCTGCACTACTAAACACTATGGATTTTAAATTACACTGCAATCAAAATGGAGATAGAGGTCTAAGAGAGAAAAGAGCGTATAAAGTTTTGTTCAAATTATAAATATATGTAAACATAAAAGATCACATACAGATAAAGACAGGACATTTTCTAAAGTTTTCTAGTCATCAAAAGCAATAACTTAGAGAATTTCTAGGTAGCTGTACTGTCAAAATGTGATGGCTTCAAAGATATGAGCTCAGCTCTCAGAAAATTGATCAGGCATCCTTAATGTTTTAAGTGGTACTTTTAGTTCATAAGCTATTAAAGCAATCAACATCTTGTGAAAGCTTTAACCTTCCTACATGTAGCTGAAGCAAGAACACTCAGAATCAAACCTCCCTTTTACACTACATTTAAAACAGCTTATGTGTTGCATAATTTGCAAGGTGTAGCTAGAAGAATTGATCATATCAATTTGATCATGTGTTTCACTCTCTATGTCAGCTCTAGTGGCCAAAAAGAGTCTTTGCAGCTTCCAAAGGTAAATAAAAAACTCAGCAGCAGTTGATTTTTCATTCATTGATATTTCTTTATCAGTAACTCTAAACAGAAACTAAATTATATTAGATAATACAATTGTTTGTGATCTTTTTTAAGGTAGCACATTTAGTACTATGTACATCAAATTGTGTTATTTTTGAAGTTAACTTGGGAAAACTCACTGTAGGAAGGGTTGTAAAAATACAGGCACACAAATTCACTGCTGTGGAAGTTATAAATTGGCTTAAGAAAACAGTTTGAAATTATGCAATAAAGGTTACTGAATTGTTTGTATTTTTTGGTCCCAAAATTCTACTACCAAAATTAGTTATACCCCAAGGAGGTTATTAACAGAAAGAAAAGACTCATATGTCCAAAAATATTCTTGGCAGCATTATTTGAGATAACAAAAGCTAGAAACAAAACACATGTCCAATAATGGCAACAAACTATTACCTATGTAGGTATTAAAGTGTTATTGCACTATAAGGAACTTCTACAAAGAACTGACCAAGATTCTTGAAATAAGTTTAAATATCTCTTGATACTCAATAACTTTAATGACAATATGGCCACAAGGAGAGAAGAAAATATTTAGGATTAAGGAATTTATTTTTTTCATTTTATTTTATTTTATTTTATTTATTTATTTATTTATTTATTTATTTATTTATTTATTTATTT
>NW_020954590.1:92036294-92084524 GCF_900497805.2 Vombatus ursinus
ATTTATTTATTTATTTATTTATTTATTTATTTATTTATTTATTTATTGGCTAGGCAATGGGGTTAAGTGACTTGCCCAGGGTCACATAGCTAGTAAACGTTAAGTGTCTGAGGCTGGATTTGAATTCAGGTCCTCCTGAATCCAGGGATGGTGCTCTATCTACTGCACCACCTAGATGCCCCAGGATTAAGAAATTTAAAAGGCCAAAAGGGTCCACATTACCCAGCAGACTTGTTCTTGGACACAATGAATTCTACAAGAAAGTTAAAATGTACTAGATGCCGTGAGTCCCAAAGAACACAACAACAAAATAAAATAAAACTGACTCTAAATAGACAGGAAATAACTGATTTCTGATGTGGAGGTTCATTTTAGAATTGGTTGCCTTTTTACAGACAAAGGTCAAAATCTAAATCCAACAAGAATGCAGCAATGAAAACTAATATGCATCTCCAAAACTCCAACTTGACCCATTCAAAAAAATTTTTTGAATAAAAGAAAGATAGTAAAGACAGTCATCCTGATTATCATCATTTTTTTAAATTCTAGTTCTTTTTTATTAATTAATTTACTTATTTTTAATTTTCAGAATTCACTTTTATAAGATTTTGAATTCTAAATTTTCCCTCCTCCCCAAGATGGCATGCAATCTGAAATAGGCTATACATGTACAACCATATTAAACATATTTCCACATTAGTCATATCATCATTTCTTTAAAAAGCACTACAATAAAGAGTTAAAAACTAGGAAACAAGTGTGAAGAAAGTCTGATATAAAACACAACTAAGGCAGGTCATCCTAAGAGTATTCATAGATGAAACTAAAGGGAGGACAACAAAGAGATGGAAAATGAAATTAATTTCTCAGTACTTCTATGGCTGTCTATTCTCATTATTGATGACAGTGGAACCCCCACACTTGGGCTCTAACCTTTCAAGACCACAAGGACTATAAGTGGAAATGGAAATGATACTCAAAAAGATGAAGCTGGGAAGAGCAACTGGACTAAAGCAAGTATGCACTAAGGAAACCAATGCCAGAGGAAATAGAACAAAGGAAGGCATTAAGGGCCCAATTCAAGATATCCCAAAGCAAGGAAAGAGTCTATGTGCTTTAAAAAATTATAAAGTCACTTTAAAAAATAAAGGAAATTTAGAGACAATCAGCAACTGACTTGCATTTTTCTTTCTCACCTGTATAAAATCTTGATGAGAAGAATATATAAGTGTATTTAGGATATCTTTCCTTAATTAAAATATGAGAAGGAATCAAACTTTTGCAAATGATTTTCTACAGTACACTACATCTTTAGAGTTGCATAATTGACTGAAAAGCATTTGAGAATTTGGGAAATAGCACAGTACTTTCAACATTATCCTTTTAACACCAATACTTTCCCAGTGTGTGTATGAATCATAAAATAAATGCAAAAAAAACTGCAGATATTACAACATCCCAATATGTTTACTGTTGAATAAAGAAAAAAGGTGATTCAGTAAAACCAAATGAAATCTTAATGACTCTCCTATAACAAGGTGTATCCCAAAAATATATTAAGATCATAGCTGCTGCTGTTATTGTTTGTCCTTCATTCTCAAAGAGGACCAATGACATCAGAAGGTGATGTCTTGACTTGTAAGTGAATTGGATTTAAGTGAGGCAGGACTGTGCAAAGTCACCAACCTCACTCTCTCCTCCAGAGTCATCTGGGTCCAGTGGCAAGATGTAGTTCAGATGACTGGAGATGGCCCCGATACAGTGGGAGACCTTGGCCTCTTTAAGTTAAGGTCTTTCCCAGATCTCAGTTTGTCTGAGGCAACACCCACATTCAGTGATTAAGGCTAGCTAAGAAATGAGGCAAAAATGGCCCCTTTTACCTAGGCAGAAAAAAGAAATCAGTTTGGGAGGGGAGGATCCTCAGAGTTTCTGGCCAAAACACAAACAATTGCTATATATACTCACTCAGAGCCAGGTGAGTCTTGGACTGGGACCTATTGTTGGCCAATCAGTGAGAGCCAGAGTGATCTGAATTTAAGGCATGGTCAAGTAGCTTGATTTGAATCCCAATGAGTTTTATCAAAGTCTGGTTTTCCAATGCTGTATTTCAAGAAATCATATATGAAACTACATGGGGCAAAAGAGTTAATTGTCCCAGTTTGTTTGTTTGTTTCTTTTTATGGTAGAATAAATAAGTAGGAAAGATAAAAAAGAAATCTAGCCCATAAACCTCAAGATATGTTGTGACGTTTCAGCAATTAAAATTTGTATTCCTTTGGGCAGAGCACCCACAGATAAGAGTATGATTCGCTATGTAGACTAAGGAAGAGGAGAGAGAGATGGAGGGAGGGAGAGGAAGGAAGGAAAAAAGGAAGGAGGGAAAGAAAGAAAGAAGGAAGGAACCAGCAGCATTGCCAAATGGAACTGGTCAGTTGGGTCCCCAATGAGGCAGCTACTACTACTCACAGATTGTTCTCATCTTCATTCTCAAAGAAGATGAATGACATCAGAAAGGTGATATCTTGACTTGCAAGTGAATTGGATTTAAGATCTTACAAGCTTCCTAGATAGATGCAACCAAAGAGAAAACTATTCAGTGATCCTTTGATTACCACTGTCAATTGAGATATAAAACAGGGAGATAGATACTCACCAAAGGTGTGTGCCAATATCAAAAAAGATGTCTTGCCTAGAGTAGAAATAGAAGAAAAATTCCCAAGAGATTGTGAGATTCTCCAGAAGTTTGTGTTTGCAGATTATATTATGATGATTACATTGAGCTGCCAAAATACTACAGGGGTTCCTCAATGAGATTCATAACCATTAATACCACTTCAAAAAAGGTTCAGTCTAACAATTCACAATGAAAAAAACTAAATAGATGAAAGATGTCTTTGCCCAGACTATGACATTCAGTTGGATGGACATCCCATTGGGTTAGTCCATTAGTACATATCTTGGACATAATACAGATTCAAAATTGAACAAAAGGAAAAAAAACAAGTTAGATTACATCTGGGGCACTGTACAACAATCCCAATCTGCCCCTGGGCGAAAAAACCTTTTATAACATCAATCACAGGACACCACATTCTCCAAAAAAAAAACAAAAGTGTGGGTGATAAAAAGAGCAATGAAGAACCTCACAGTGGAGGGCAGAGCCAAGATAGCAGAATACAGGCAGCAACCCAGCCAAACTCTCTTAAAATTATCCTCTAAACAACTTTAAAATAATGTGTTCAATTAAATTCTGGAGAAGCACAACCAACAAAAGGTCAGGATGAGGCATTTTTCCAGCCCAAGACAATGTAGGAAGTCAGCATGAGAGGTCTATGACACTAGACTGGCCCCCAGCCCACAAAAGCACATGATGCAATAACAACAGTAATGGGCTGTGTTGTGGCAGCAGCAGCAGTCATGGGAGCTCTTAGGCCAGAGGCAGTAAGAGTATTGGACAATACTACAGTCAGAAAAAGATTACAGTGGACCCTGAGCTGACACTAGGCACAGAACCAGTTGCTATTTGGCAACTCAATTACCCATGTGCAGCTCTAGGCTGCATTGTTAGTGGAGTTGTAATATGATCCAACCATTTTGGAGAGCAATTTGGAACTATGCCTGAAGGGCTATAAAAATGTGCGTACCCTTTCACCCAGCAATAGCACTTCTAGGGCTATATCCCAAAGAGATCATACAAATGGGAAAAGGACCCACATGTACAAAAATATTTACAGCAGCTCTTCTTGTGGCAGCAAAGAATTGGAAATTGAGAGGATACCCATCAATTGGGGAATGGCTAAACAAGCTGTGGTATATGAATGTAATGGAATACTATTGTGCTATAAAAAATGATGAACAGGCAGACTTCAGAAAAACCTGGAAAGACTTGTATGGTCTGATGCTGAGTGAAGGGAGCAGAACCAAGAGAACGTTGTACACAGTAACAGCCACGTTGTGCAGTGACTAATATTG
The DNA here is from genome assembly GCF_900497805.2 of Vombatus ursinus. NCBI lineage: Eukaryota > Metazoa > Chordata > Mammalia > Diprotodontia > Vombatidae > Vombatus > Vombatus ursinus. The sequence continues at coordinate 92,040,267 of NW_020954590.1, forward strand.
ATAGCCTTACCCTTTTCAGCAATACAAGGATCTAAGACATCTCCAAAGGCCTCATGATGGAAAATGCTATCTATATACAAAAAAATAACTATGGAGTATGAATGCAGATAGAAGCATATTATTTGCTTTTTTTTTTTCTTCTGCTATGTTTTGTTTTCTCTTTCTGGTGGTTCTTCCTATTGGTTCTAATTCTTACTTACAACTTCACTAATGTGAAAATATGTTTAATAGGAATGTATATGTATAGCCTATATCAGATTGCACACCATCTTGGGGAGGGAGGTGGAGAGAGAGGGAGAGAAAAATTTAAAACTCAAAAGCTTATGGAAGTGATTGTTGATAAATCAAAATAAATTAATTTAAAAAATTAGAATTGGGCAAGGAAACACTAATGACTCCATAAGACATCAAGAAACAATAAAACAAAATCAATGGCCTAAAAAAATAGAAGAAAATGTGAAATATCTCCTCAGAAAAACAACTGACCTAGAAAATAATTTGAGGAAAGATAATTTAAGAATTCTTGGACTACCTGAAAATCATGATCAAAAAGAAAAGAGCCAAGACATCATATTTCAAGACATTATCAAGGAAAACTGCCTTGATGTCTTAGATCCAAGGAGTAAAATAGAAATTGAAAGAATCCATCAATCACCTCTTAAAAGAGATCCCCAAATGAAAATGTCTAGGAATATTTTAGCCAAGTTCCAGAGCTCCCAAGTCAAGAAGAAAATATTGCAAACAGCCAGAAAAAATTATTCAAATATCATGGAACCACAATCAGGATCACACAAGATTTAGCAGCTTCTGTATTAAAGAAACAGAAAACTTGGAATATGATACTGGAAGGCAAAGGAGCTAGGATTACAACCAAGAACAGTCTACCCAGCAAAACCAAGCACAATGCTTCAGGGGGAAAATGGATATTCAATGAAGTAAAGGATGTTCAAGCATCACTGATGAAAAGACCACAGTTGAATTAAAAAAATCTGACATTCAACCACAAGACTCAAGAAAAGCATAAAAAGGTAAACAAGAAAGAGAAATCATAAGGGACCTAATAAGGTTAAACTGTTTACATTCTTATATGGGAAAATGATACATGTAACTCTTAAGAACTTTTTCATTATTAGGGCAGTTTGCATAGATAGAGAACATGCAGTGAGCATGGGTATGAGTTGATTATGTTGGGATAATCTCAAAAAAAAGAAGGGGTGATAAAGAGGGATGCACTGGGAGAAGAGGGAAGGGAGAAGAAGAATGGGGGAAACTATCTCACATTAAAAAGGTACATAAGGAAGAGTTGTTAAGTGGAGGGGAAAATGAGGGAGTGACAGGAAATTCTTTAACCTCACTCTCATTGGAATTGGTTCAAAAAGGGTAATATATGTATACATGCTCAGTTGGGTATAGAATCTATCTTACCCAACATGGAAGGAGGAGGGGAAAAGGATAAGATAAAGAGTAAATGTGATAAAAGGTAGAATGGATTAAAGAAGGCAGCAGGATAGAGTAAAAAGAGAGACAGAGGAGGAAAAACAGAAGAAAATAGGATGGAGGGAAATACACAATTAGTAATCATAATTCTGATGAACAGAATGTAAATGGGATGAAATCACCCATAAAATGGAAGCAGATGGCAGAATGGATTAGAAACTAGAATCCAACAATATATTGTTTGAAAGAAACCCACTTGAAACAGAAAGAAAAACACACAGAGTTAAAATAAGGGCTTGGAGAAGACTCTATTATGTTTTGGATGAGGTTTAAAAAAAAGTCAGGTATAGCAATCATGATCTCAGATACAGCAAAAGCAAAAACAGCCCTAATTAAGAGATAATCAAGGAAACTAGATTTTGCTAAAAGGTACAAAAGAAAATGAAGCAACATCAAAAATTTTTACAGTAAGTATCTCTGATAAAAGCCTCATTCCTCAAAATATATAGGGAACTGAGTCAAATTTGTAAAAATAAGAATCATTCTCTAATTAATAAATGGTCAAAGGATATGAACAGGCAGTTTTCAGAAGAAATCAAACCTATCTACAATTATATTTTAACATGTTTTAGGTCATTATTGATTAAAGAAATGCAAATTAAAACAAGCTTGAGATACCACCTCACACCTATCACATTGACTAACATGACGGAAAAGAAAAACAACAAATGTTGGGGGGGATGTAGAAAAATAGGGACATGAATGCACTGTTGGTGGCACTGTAAACTGATCCAGTCATTTTGGAGAACAATTTGGAACTATGCCCAAAAGGCTATCAAACTGTGCATACCCTTTGCCCCAGAAATACCACTACTAGGTCTCTATCCCAAAAATATCAAAGGAAAAGGACCCACATGTACAAAAATATTTATAGCTGCTCTTTCTGTGGTGGCAAAGAATTGGAAATCAGGGGATACCTATCAATTGGAGAATGGCTAAACAAGTTGTGGTAGATGATTATGATAGAACACTATTGTGCTATAAAAAATGATGAACAGAATGGTTTCAGAAAAAAAAAAACTCGTATGACTTATATGAATTACTGCAGAGTGAAGTGAGTAGAACCAGGAGATCATTGTAAACAGTAACAGCAATGCTGTTAAAATTATCAATTGTGAAAGACTTGGTTACTCAGATCAATACAACGATCCAAGACAATTCCAAAGGACTCATGATGAAAAAATGCTCTCCACCTCCAGAGAGAGAACTGATGAACTCTAAGTGCAAATTGAAGTTTGTTTGTTTTTTACATTCTTGATTTTTCTTGCTTTTTTGTGACATGGTTAATATGGAAATATGTTTTACATTATTTCACATATATAATTGATATCATATTGCTTGCCTTCTTGATGGGTGGGAAAGGGGCTGGAGAGAGGAAAAGAATTTAGAACTCAAGTTTTTTAAATGCTAAAGATAAATTTTTTTTAAAAAGAGACTCATTGTAGGTATAAACAATTTTATTACAATATTAACAATGATTACTTGAATATAACTGGTATATTAAGAATATCCGAGAAATGTATGAGTGGAAAAAGAGATGGGCTAGTTAAGTATTTAGAATGAATAATAACAAATGTACAGCTCAAGTAGTATCCAAAATGTAAAAGGACCTGTTGGGGAGATTCCATGTCATGTGTAAGAAAGAACACGCACAAGAATGGCAAATGATGGGGGCAGCTAGGTGGCACAGTGGTTAGAGCACCGGCCCTGAAGTCAGGAGGACCTGAGTTCAAATCCAGCCTCAGACATATAATACTTCCTACCTGTGTGACTCTGGGCAAGTCACTTAACCCCAATTGCCTCACTTAAAAAAAAAAAGAATGGCATATGATGAGAAGCCGTGGATAAATTGTAATCTGTACCAGGAACTTAATACCCACATCACTGATAATCCACATCCATGGCTGTCATAGAATAATTGAACTTAAAACGTACATGGTACTGTGCTAAAGCCTGGGGATACAAACATGAAAAATATTAAGTAAAATATTCTGATGTCCACCTCTCTTATGCCACTGTGAGGCGGACAGCACTGTTCCCTTCATTAGAAACCAGAAAAGGGAAATCCAAAAAGCTTTTGTTCCAGACTAATAGGGGAAAGAGTGGATGTGGGAATTAAAAACATCAAAACCATAATGACTAACAAATCTGTTTTATTCATTTTAACTGCCATGACTTTTTAAATTCTAGTTCTTTGATACAAATTTTGTCATTTAAATGTTTTTAAATGTCATCGCTGAGTCAACCACAATTAATATTCCTATATCATATAAATATTTGATGTATTAGCTATCAATCAAATGTTGCTTGATTCTCTTAAAACAAAATTAATTATGGAGTAGGACAAAGGCTCATGAAGGGGTAGCAAATAATTAATTTACAAGTCACTTGGATTAACAGATATTTTATTAACCTCAAACTGCTGGATACTAAGAGCAGAATTCTGACATATTAAATTTTTAAAATTTCTGAGCCTTCATATTTTCTTCTATTTAGTCTATATCTTTAAAAAATATAAAAGAACTAGATTATAACAAATAAGTTATTTAAGATCTCTGAAATAATCTCAACTCATATTCAAAAATATTCATGTTTGAAGACTAAATACATTAGCTATTTCTGTATGTTAAAGCAGGACTATAGGATTTTAATAGTAATTACTGGGAGATATAATTTTTAACCAATTTTACATTCGAATAGACAAAAAGTCACAACTGACAAATGTGTATTTTTAATATTTCTCTGAAGTTAGGTATGATATAGTCAAAATAAACAATCAGAGGTCTCCAATGCAAATACTTTCAATTGCTAAGCCTCTGTTTCTCTAAAAAGAAGACTTTACCTTTTACATTCTTTCCAAATGCCATAGAAGAGCCAACTCCTTCTTGCTCTCTGCTGTTTGATTTCTCCTTCATAATCTCATCTTCCTCATTGGAAGCATCATCAGAGGACTTTTTCTTTTTCTTACGTCGAGGTGGAAGCTTCTTTGGGAAAGTAAACATTGGGAATATCACGAGAAGCATTGCAATGGCACAAAGGAGGAATCCACTCCACCTAAAAATCAAGAAACATGAAGAGCCATTTATGCCTTAGGTGGCATGAAGGGTGAACCAAATAAGAAGACAGAGCAGAAGTGATAAAACTTTAAAGAGATAAGAAACAATTTATCTTCACAGATCAATAGCTAAGAGGAAAAAAACAGCTAAGCTAAATAACTAAAAAGGCTTCTCTTGTTCTGCAGCACCATAAATGGCAAGCCTACCCATAACGTCAACAGTTAAACACTCTAGTAGTCCTATTGAAATTTTATTCTATTCAATAATATTTCTAAAAAACCTAATTAATGTGTTTTTCACTGTGCTGTCATCTCCTTAATGAAAGTTCAATGGTACATCCTCAAACAAAAGTAATCTTCCACTCCAATCCTATTTCAGCTCTACAACAAGACGTGGAGGTGACTCTGGGTTCTCAAAGCTATGACAGCAGAGTGAAAACAACATAGTATAGGGGCCCATACCCATAGCTCTCGGGAGGTTTGGTTTTGTTTTTCTAAAACCCCCTTGACTCCTTTTCCCCACTGCCAATGTCTCCCTTAGGAACATCAGTATCTAGAGTTTCTCCTGGGAATATCAGAATTTAGCTCAGATCTTTTCCCCTGAAGGTCCTCAGATTCTCATGCCTGTGAAGGCACGGCAATGTTGCAAGCTGCATCAGCAGGCATGTTTTCACCAATGCAATTGTTGGTCTCTCTTTTTTTTTAATTTTATTGGTGAGGCAATCAGGGTTAAGTGACTTGCCCAGGGTCACACAGCTAGTAAGTATCAAGTGTCTGAAGTCACATTTGAACTCAGGTCCTCCTGACTCCAAGGCTGAAGCTCTATCCACTGAGCCACCTAGCTGCCCTTGCTGGTCTCTTTTTAAGAACTAGGAGATAGTGGGGAAACTACTAAAGAAAATTTTTAAAAATCTCATCTCCCAACATATGGGCTACTGCAAACATGAGTCTTTCATCAAATGGGGGGAATAAAACCATTTCAGATATTAACAAAAGGCACTTTTTAACCTGCCTGCTGATGTTTAAGTTTTTTTTTTTAATTTTGATTAAGAAGAATCTGTTATGCACCTCCTATGTAGCCTGTACTTTGGAGAATACAAAAAAAAAGGTGGGGTATGGGCCTTTCCCTCAAAGGAATTTAACATACAGTTAAAAAAAAAAAAAGCAATTCACGTAAAACAGTGAGAAGAGTATAGACTATGATGAAGTGAAGTGTTAGAATGTGGGAGAAAAAACAATAATCACGACTAGTATTTCTATAATGCTTTAAGGTTTCCAAAAATAATCTTATATAATGATATCTTATCTGATCCTTACAACAGCACTGTTGTCATTTCCATTTTACAGTTGAGGAAAAAGAGGCTTAAGAGAAAATAAATAAGTTTTCCCAGGGTCACCTAGCTAACAAGAATCTGGGGCAGAATTTAAACTCAGGTCTTCCTGACCCCAAGTCCAATCTTCTATCCACTCTGCCACCTGGTGTTATAAATGCTTATGGACCTCAGCAAAGGAGGAATTAGCGCAAACTGCAGTATAATGAAAAGTTTCATGGCAAAGGAGTTGAGGCCTAGTGGCCTCAAAGACTGGCTAGGATTTAGATTCTGTCTATGTATAAACTGAATATCACCATGCAACAGCCACTAATTCTTATATTCATTGAGAAGCAGTTGGTTTTTTTTTAATACTCAAAATCCCCCTAGTAAGTTCCTATTTCTTTTTGGGGGGGGGGAGGGTTTGGAGGGGCAATGGGGTTAAGTGACTTGCCCAGGGTCACACAGCTAGTTAAGTGTCAAGTGTCTGAGGCTAGATTTGAACTCAAGTCCTCCTGACTCCAGAGCCAGTACTCTATCCATTGCACCACCTAGCTGCCCATAAGTTCCTCTTTCAATCCATCACCTACTATGTGCCAGGCACTGTGCTAAGTATACAAATATAAAAGTGCGATAGTCTTTGCCCTCAATAAGTTTATATTCTACTGATATCATAAGTATGGTCACAGGACCCTAAAAATCAAACATAATGCCATAATCATATATGGGAATGGGGTTCCTACCAGTGAAACTCATTCGCCTTCCATTTGCTCCTGCAGCCTCTTGTCTCTGGGCCAAGATTTCTTTCACCACCATCACCACTCCCACCCCCGCCTTCTTCTCTCTGCCAGGTCTTAAGAACTGGCCTGTCTGCTCTCTTCTGATTATCATTACATCTCTTCCCTCTGACTAAAGCTTTACTCCTCCCTGGCCCACTTGTGCAGAAGTGAAATATGATCCCCAACTTCTCTCCTATTTTCTTGCTCCTGTGAAAGCCCTGCAGCCCTTCTGAGATTTCCTAAGGGATTTTGCTTTAAGTAACTACAGAGAAACTTGGGAGATAAAAATAACAAACATGAGGAAGTTACATAGCTATAAAAGGTCATAAAGCTTTCATAATAAAAGTTATCTCAGGTATTCAATGGAGTGCAAATACATAAGGTCTGATCTCAGCTCCTTCATGAACTCCTCATTCATGTCCCCCAAGAGCCAGTCATTCTCAGACTCTTTGTCTATTAATTATTATTCATATATATAAATTGTTAATAGGGCTGTTATCCCTGGATCATACTCCTTCAATAAGGAAAATGCCATCCAAAGTGCCATCTCCTAACCCCCTTTCTTCCCTTCAGTAGACTCTGTATAGGGAAGACAAAGATGAACACAGATGCTCTCACAACAACTCACAGTTACATAGGATTAAATTTAAGGTTTGCAAGGCACGTTACGGTTATTGTCTCTTTTAATCCTCATCACAGCCCTGGGGATAAGGAATACAAACATTCTTAGACATTTAAAATATGAGAAAACTGAGGCTTAGAGAGGTAATCCTGGTCATGGTTACTAAGCAAAGTGTCAGAGCCTGGATTTGAAAGTGCTTGTCCTAACTTCAAAACCAAACTCATAACTCTGTCTCTTACTATAAAGGAAAGAGAAAATTCCAGGTTTCTGTGTTTATCTCTCCCCCAGTTGCTAATAACTTCCTCCCACACACTGAAAAAACAAACAAAAAACAACTTGTTTTCATATATACTTATTTTGCAAATATTTATATGTGTACCTATTTTCTCCCCTGATAGAATGTAAAATCTTTGAAAGAGAGACTCTTTCATTTCTTTCTGTAGCTCCAACTTCTAGCATGGTGCCTGGCATATAGTAGGCATTTGCGAAATACTTGTTCATTAACTGATATCTCATTATCTCCCTATTTCACATAACAATAATTCACATTTATATACTGCTTTAAAGTTTGCAAAAGTGCTTTACTATCAACAACCCTATGAAATAAGGAGTATACTATTAGCATGGCACAGTGGATAGAGACCAGCCTTGAAGTCAGAAAGATCTGGGTTCAAGTCCTGACTCTGACACATACTAGCTATGTGACTCTGGGTAAGTCACTTAACCCCTCATGCTCCAGGCACTTTCTTGGTTTTTGTTTTGTTTTGTTTTGTTTTTAGGCAATTGCGATTAAGTGACTTGCCCAGGGTCACACATCTAGTAAGTGCCAAGTGTTTGGTCTGAGGCTGGATTTGAACTCAGGTGCTCCTGACTTCAGGGCCGGTGCTCTATCCACCGTGCCACCTAGCTGCCCCTCCTGGTAACTTTCTTAAGAATTTAAATTCCATAGAAGGTGCCAACCTGAATTGGTAGAGAGATTTTTATCATCCAGGAGGATCCCTATACCAGTGAAATCCCAGGTCCAAGTCTACTCCCTGTCCCCTATATTAATGAGGAATCTGAAGAACAGAAAAGATGTTTTAGCCATTAGTACACAGTCAGTGTCTGTAAAATTCAAACCCAAGCCTTTCACATTCTATTAATGATGCCACACTTGCTCTCAAAAGAAAAGAAAAAAAAATACTAGTCTTAGATCAGTCCCAGACACTATGAGCAGTCATTTTATCTTTAATTTGCTTTAATGTATCTGAAGATACATTCTAATCATGAGTGTGGATTAGCTAGAAGAAACACTTAGGCAAATTTAGAAACCTAATCACCTCTCACCTTATCTCTATCATAAACTCCTTCTCTGTCAGTCACTCTCAGTTCTAGGATTCTACCAGCTACTTCAAAAATGCTTCAGTAAGTCTCTGGTCTCATCTATTATGGGCACTTCCTCCACTGATGAAATTCACAACCCACCCACATCTCCTTGTCTGTATGATTCTCATTCATCTCTCCCAAGATCCTCCATAGAAAGAGCCATCTAACCTTTCGAAAGGTCTAAAAACTGTGATTCTTAGTACTCTTTGCTTCCTTTCAACGCTCCTCCTGGTACCACTGTGACTGGAAGTAGAAAGAGGTCACAGAGAAGGAAGAATATTTTTAAATTTTTCTTTGCTTTATGGGTTATCATGTCAAAGAATCCATCGCCTAGTGGCAAACTAGTAATGAGACTCTCATTATTTAGCTAGACTAGTTCTCAGTTGTTTTAATCAGTCACCAGGACAATACTTCAAGTCTTTCCAACAAGGTAGAACATCCTAGAGCCTATGGTCCCTTCATAAAATCTTCAAGAACCTAGCGTTCCTTGTACAACATAATAAGGCGTCTCGAAAAAAATATGTAATTGTAAAAAACTATTCCTAGAAAAGTTGCTGATATTTGAAGTTTCATAGCTGAATTATGAGATTGTATTTTCAAAATGTCACACTCTTTCAAAGTTGATACTTGTATATATTTTGCATTGCTTTATATGTGAATGTGTTATTTCCACCATAGAAGTGAGCTCCTTGAAGGCAGGGACTAATTTGTTTTTGTCTTCGTATTCTCAGTGCTTAATACAGTGTCTGGCACATAGTAGGCACCTAATAAATGCTTGTTAATTGACTGGAGGTTTAAAATTAAGTCTAAGACTACTAGAACTTCTTGGACAACTGGGAATCAAAACCATTCATGGGCCCAACATCGCTGATGTCAACATAGGAACTTTGACCTGCTCCATTTCTGCCCTGAGCTGGTTTGCCCCTTATGCAGCCTGGTTACCCCTTCCTGGAGGATCATCGTAACCGTGACATACTATGGATCTCCAATAGTCAGCTCCAGACCTATTGTAGCTCAAAACTCTCAAACTCAAGCAATCCAACAACCTTAACCTCCCCTAGAAGCAGAGATTACAGGCATGCACCACCATGCCCAGCTCCAAAACTATGTCATTAAAACAACACTGTTGATAGTTAAGTTAAATTGCTGACATTTTTCATGTTGTGATCGGGCTCTATAGTCATAGATTTAACAAGGCTAAAATGAGCCAAGAGACACAAACACTTTAAAGAGTGGGAGGGGAAAAGTGTCCTGTTTTGCTTTGGTATGAGGAGGCTTCACTATATCTTCTTTCTTTCCCCTCTAAGTTATATAAGCTAATCATATGACCCCAAAAAAAGAATACAGGAAACAGTTACACACTCATAAGACGCAGGCACATGTGGCTAATTTTAACATAAAAAACATACTATGTGTTCATGAAATGATTCTCACATAATCCAAAGAAGGCTCATTATGGAAATATAATTTTTGGCCAAAAAAAAATGAATTGAAGGTGTTTTTATTTCATGTAATCAAATTAAGATAAAAACACAAAATTTTTTTAATATTTTACAATGGAGAAAATTTTCCCTTCTCTCATTTCAGCTGATAAAATAATATCAGAGATTTGTATTAGAAAGAAGCCTTTGAAAGGCTTAAAATGATCTATTATGAAGACCAGAAAATTCTAAGTAGAAATATAGCAGTATTCACTTTCTAGAAACCAGGGGAAAAAAGGAAGTAAGATTCAAACGTGACATCTGTTAAACATCTATAACACTGGAGCAGGAATGTGTGTGTGCATATGTGTAATCATAGTATACAAAAAAGAAAATAGAGATTCCAAATGGGAATTCTAATTTCTAAACCAAATAAAGGAACTTATTCAATTTTAACAGTAATATCCTCAGCTTCCCACTTGGGAAGCTCACTGTGTTCATCTGCGTTATGATTCATCACCTAATATTTTGATAAAAAGTAACAAAATAACGATGAGCCAAATCAACTTCCTCCCAGCCCAATATATTAAGGAGCAGTCATAGCAAGGATCAGTCAGTCCCCTACCTACATTTGCTGAGCAATTTATCCCATTCATTTGTACTCATTACAATCAAGTCCAGTACTAACAATGATAGCAGTAGTAAAAGCAAAAAACATTTACCTCTGCTGCTCCCTTGGGAATTTTCCTCCCTCCAGTTCTCTCATGTAACCTATGCCTGGCCTTCTCTCTCATATTTCACTCCTTCCATCATCAAAAGCTAGCAAAGAACTATATTTGTCCACCCCAACCTCCTCTTTCCCCAGATTCTTCAAGGATTAAGCATAGTCTTCACTAATTCCCTTATGTTTGGCTTCTGTAACACTACTTTCCTGGTCCTCCTATATACCTGAGCTTTCCTTTTTTCTTTAACTTGTCCCAGGTGTTCCATTTTCACTAAGTAGTGATTTATTTTGACTGTGATTGACCTCACAGGTCCAGGTATTATGGATATATGAATTTATTTTTAACAGATTTTATTGCCATTTGTTTTTATATCACCTAGATTTCCTCTAATCTCCCCTCCCTCTTCCTAAAGATCCAAAACAAAGATTTTTCAAGAAAAGAAAAATGGAATAAGAGAAAAAAATACATCCAAAAAAAAAGAATCTAGCCTTCTATGCAATGTTCCCTACCTATAGACCCTGTCACCTCAGCAAAGTTATAGAGATGGACATCTTCACATATATTTTCTTTGGAGTGATGTATTAATTTTTACCAATAGAAATTACTTATAACTAGTCTTCTTACATTACTCAGGAAATTGAGGACATTCTACATAAGCTCCCTAATCTATCATTCTCTTCATCTCAAAACTTCTTGACATTATCCCCCCACACACTCTCTCTTCTCCTTTCCTTCAGTCTCTGAAAATAAGTCATTCCTTCTCCTTGCCAAGGCCAACTCCAACCTCAATAAAGGCAACCTCAATTGTCCTCTCTTCTCTTGAACCTTCAACTTCTTTTTCTCACTAGTGGTTCCTTCCCAACTGTCTTCAAACACGCCCAAGTCTCTCCCCTCCTTAAAGAAACTTCACTACATCATTAAGTTATCTCCTAAAGCTCTCCTCCCTCTCAACCAACCTTCCAGAAAAAAAGCTGTCTACATTGATTGCCTCCACTTTCTGTCCTCCCACTCCTCAACACTTGGCAATTTGGCTTTTGACTTCACCATTCATCTGAAACTGTTGTCTTCAAAGTTACTAATGATCACTGAACTGCCAAAGTTGGTGATCTTTTCTCAGTCCTGATCTTTCTCTCCTACATTTGACACTGTTGCCCACCCTTCTTCTATTTTTCCAATCATTTCTTACTTTCCTTTGCTGGTTCAATAAGAATCATGATCTTTAACTGTGGGATCCCCAAGGCTCCGCCTGTGCCTTCTGTCTCAATTTTCTCACTTGGTGACCTCATCCACAACCGTGGGCTTAATTATCATCTCTATGCAGATGACTCACAGATCTATATATCCAGCCCCAGACTCCTTTCTGAATTTCATTGCCTGGTATCCCCAGTTTATGTGCCGTTGAACATCTCAAATGGAATGTCCTGGAGACATCTCAAATTCAAAATACTCCCACTTCTCCAAAGAGCTCTCATTATCTTCCTCCCCACAAAAATCCTCCCCTATTCTAAACTTTCCTCGTTCTGCTGAAGTCACCACCACCCTTCCAATCTCCCTGCCTCATGTCTCTTCTCACTCCAGTCCATCCTTTGCACAATTGCCGAAGTAATTTTCCTTCAGTGTTTATCTCACCATGTTACACCCCTACTCAGTCAACTTCAGCGGCTTCTTATTGCCTCTAGGATAAAATGTGATTTATTTTGCTCTCAAAACCCTTCACTACCTAATTGCCATTTCATTTTAAATTACTACCCCTCCAGCACTCTATGATAGAGTCAAACTGCCTTCCCATTACTTACATCACATTCTATCCCCTTTCTCTGTGCCTTGACAATAGCTATTCCCCATACCTCAAATGCAAACGGGTAGGTTGGTAGCAATAATGGATGGAGTGCTGGACCTGGGGTCAGGAAGACCTGAGTGCAAATCCAGCCTCAGACATTTAGTAGCTGTGTAAGCGGGGCAGGTCATTCAACCCTGTTTGCCTCAGTTTCCTCATCTGTAAAATGAGATGGAGAAGGAAATGGCAAACTACTCCAGTATCTTTGCCAAGAAGACCCCAAATGGGATCACAAAGAATTGAACATGACTGAACAACAAATTCCTCAAATGCACTCCCTCCTCACCTCTACCTCATAGAATCATTCTCTTATTTTAAGAACTCTCAAACTCAAGTACTTCATCAGCCTCAACCTCCCCTAGTAGCAAGGGATTACAGGCATGCACCACCATGCTTACCTCTAAAACTATCTTACCTTCTCAAGTAAGCTTTTCCTACCCCCCTTCCCCAACTGCTAGTGCTTCCTTTCCCAAACTATCTTGTATTTAACTCTTTGTATTTATTCTATATATACATATATACTTATATCACTCCAAAGAAGACCTAGGAGAAAGCATCTCCCCCTACTCTTTTACAGGGGTGGCAGGGTCCACAGGTGGGGAACATTGACTATAATGCTAATTTTTATATGTATTTTTTCTTTTATTCCTCTTTTTCTTTTCTTTTTTTTTGGAAAAATCTTTGTCATGGCTTTCTAGAAAGGGGATGGGAATCTGGATGATATAAAAACAAAAGATATCAATAGAATCTATTTTTTAAAATTCATATATCAGTAGCATTTGAACCTGTGAGGTCAATGGTAGTCAAAGCAAATCATTGGTTGTTGAAAAAAAGATCACCCAGGACTAAATGAAAGAGAAGGAATGGTCTAATCAAAGGAGTACCAGCGAAGTGATGTTCCAGAAGCTAAACATATAGGTATTAAAAGCTGAACAATACATACATATATAACCATATATATATACACATATATACACACATACATATATGCACAAATATATGTGTATGTGCATGTAAGTGTGTATATATACATAAATATATATACTTTTTGTCTACCATTAGACTATAAGCTCTTTTAAAATAAAGATTGTTTAATCCTTTGGATTTGTATCCCCTGTGCCTATAATAGCATCTGACACATAGTAGGCATTTAATAAAAGCCTTGATAGGCTTGACTGATAGTAGAGATGAGGCTAAGTAGTAGATGGAACAAGCCTGTATTACTATTATATTATTATTACTTAATATATGCTGAGACTGCAAATGTGTCTCCCATATTGAGAGACTTTTACGCAAAAGAAACTTTTCTATTAAAAATTATGTGAAGAAAAAGGAGGAGGAGGATGAGGAAGAAGAAGAATTTTATTGTAATTGGCATGTTAATAGAGTTGAGTTCCCTTTGATGCATAGTTGCTTATAGCCTTATGAATCTACTTCCCAGAAATGCAACTGGTTTTTTTTTCTTCTAATTTCTGTCATTGGTCTTGCTTTCTTACTCTAAGATAACAGAAGTTTCAGTCAAGGTCATACTCAGGATATTTCTTAGCATCTAAGCTGAACAAATGGACCATGTTGAGATAACCACTACTTCCCAAAGTCAATGACTACACAACATTTTTAGGTTAACCAAAGAAGAAGGAAGCATGGAATAGTAGAAATAGCACTCAATTTGAAACCAGAGGACTTGGGTTCAAATCCCAGCTCAACCACTTACTACTTGTGTGATCTTGGATATATCACTTAATGTCTCTGAGTCTCGGTTTTCCTCAATCTGTAAAATGAGAGGATTAGATTAAATAACTTCCTTTCCAACTCTTAATCTGTGATCCAATGAAATATATGAACTAACCCATCAGTTTCCCCTCGGATAACAAGTGCCTATGTCTATGGCTGCTAAGAATTTGGAATATATGCCAAGGCCAAAGGCTAATCATGAGTGTGGAAAAGGTAGGCTCATGATACCATGTACCACGAGCTAGGTTCATGTACCCTGGATACCTAGAAGACTATCCATAAGCTCAGGCATATGTCACCAAACCAATTAGTGTTCTTAAATCTTCAGGAACATTTGAAGAGTAGCAACCTTATCAATAATGAGGTATTTCAGAATCAGAACTTTTTTGCAATAGGAGCAGAAATAATCTGGCTTCAAATCACATTCTGCCATGTGACCCTCACATGGATATTAGTACTTGTTTCGGCACTGAAAAAGCTGGTGTAGGACAAAAAGAAACTCTACACACCCAGAGAAGTATGCCCTTCACCTGGAAGTACCAGAGAGGTTATGAATAGCCTTCATATCCCCTAACACTAGCTATGCATCTAAGACCCAAGCCAACTATAATTCAGCTCTATCACAAATCATATTCTTCAATAAATTTCAGTGGAATATATGTGAATTTTGTGTTGAATTTTGCCTTCACCTTTTAGTGACACAAAGTAAGATTTACCACATAACTCAGATAATATAATATAAAGTATTTTGTATACCTCAAAATGCTCTATAAATCTTAGCTTCTATTATTCCATGCTTAAATATTCTTATTGATTAACTATTCACTTAAAAACAAGTAGCTATTAAATGTCAGGAAATGGAGAGGAGGACTTGCTCATTCCCCACCCCCAATCCTTGGAATTAGCCCCATGAACCTACAACACTCCTCAATCATACTACTCTCTCTTTCTGAGTTCTCCACCAACTAGTACCTTCCTACTTTATTGCATCACCTGATAGTCATCCTTTCAATTCTCCAGCCAAATCACCCCCTCCCTCATATATGTTCAACATTTTCCTTCTTTAAACCTTTGCTTATACTGTCCCCTATACATGGATAGTCTATCCCCTAATCTGTTGAAATATACACCATTCTTCAAGGGCCAGCTCAAATCTCTAACTTCCATGAAGCCTTCTCAATTCTCCTCATGCTCATAAATAGCCTTTTTTCCCTTAGATGTTGCATAGTGTTTTGTACCTTTCTAGTGAACTTATAAATTGTATAGTAAGCATTGTGTTATAGTAATTGCATGTATATTCTATAGTCATTGCATAGTTCTCTGTCCCATACACAATTCCACAAGGACAAGAATCATGTATTCACTGTATTTCCATCTCCCCAGATGCAAAACAGTGCTTTGCACAGACTAGTCAAATAATAAATGATTGGTGAAGGAAGTCTAGAACTGAAATCACTTGACCTATATAGTAACAAGAGCACCGTCTTAGCCATAAAGCAAAGTGTGCCATCAATGGAGCATCTCTAGTCCAATAAGCCTGTTGAATCTTCTTTCAACTGGTTTACTTGGTCCTGGATTCTACATGGAACAACTGAGGCATCAGAAGGTGAGGGGAGAAGAAAAGGAACTATGGCATCCAGGAGCTAGAATCATATAGATTTAGGGGCGGAAGGGACCTTGCAGGTTATCTATTCCAATCCCGTGATTTTATTGTTAAGGAAACCATAGCCTAGAGTGGTTAAGTGATTTGCTTGAGGTCACAAAGATAGCGAATGGAAGGATGGATTTAAAACCAGGGCCTCTAAGAACAAAGCTGGTGTTCCTCCCACTGTACCATGCTGCCTCTCAGTTTGGAGTGGGGTGGTAGGAAAAAAAAAAGACAGAGATAAGGTTACTATTTTTAAATGGGTAGATTTTCTTTAGAATTTTAATGAATTTTTTTCTTCTTTCATTTTTCCCCACTCCCATCCCCAAAAAGGAGGATTTGCTAGAATTCCAAATCTGGTTTCAGCTTTTCAAAAACCAAGTCAGAAGGTAAGTATGTATTTCCTTCCCCCTTTTCTACTACAGATTTACTTCAAATAACTTGCAAAAATAGGTGCCATTGATTTGTTTGTTTTTCCCTCAGAAAGATTCATTCAATGATACCTCCTACACCTCAAAAGCTTTATTCCTCTTCCGGGCCTCACTTAAATTGATGTGAGGACATCCATCCCACCCACCTCCAAACACAGGCTCATACTGCATGCCAATGAGACACTTAAATAACAAAAATATTTAACTTTCTATTTTGAAAATCCAATATGTCACTATCTAGTTCCTGCCAAATACTTCATATCCTTTGTTCACTGGTGACTGGTCAGTGTTATCCATTTTAGATTAGCATTGCATGGGGATGTAATCTTCCCTTAAATTCTTTGAAAAATGCCCATAATAGCCCTTGTGAAGATGGGCACAACAATGTTATTGATTATGATCAAATCCTAGTACATAAGTTTCTGATTCTCAATAAAGTGTACTGAGATGTACACAGTACCAAACTGACCTAAAATTCTAGAAACAAAAGGCTAATCTACTTCAAATTATTCAGAAAATTCCAGAACCACTCCCAAATATACTTAGTCTACTCTCTCATCCTCAATTTTATCATCACTGTTCTTTTTTTACATTTTCTGCAAAAAAAAATTTTTAATTTTATCCATTTGAAAAATATATACATTGAGTCACTCATTCAAGAACATTTTATTGGGGCAGCTAGGTGGCAGAGTAGATAGAGCTCTGGTCTTGGAGTCAGGAGAACCTGAGGTCAAATCCAGCCTCAGATACTTGAAACTTACTAGCTGTGTTACCCTGCACAAGTCACTTAACCCCGATTGCCTCACCAAAAAAAAAAAAAAACATTTTATTAAGTAAGCACTAACTATGTCTATGGAGCAGCTAGGTGGTAAAGTGGATAGAGCACTGAGCTTGGAATCAGGAAGACTCATCATCTTCATGAGTTCAAATCTGGCGCCAGACACATAGTGGCTGCAAAACCCTAGGCAAGTCACTTAATCCTGTTTGCCTCAGTTTCCTCATCTGTAAAATGAGCTGGAAAAGGAAACAGTAGACCATTCCAGTATCTTTGCCAAGAAAACCCCAAATGGGGTCATAAAGAGTCAGACACAAGTGAAATGACTGAACAATACCTCCTATGTCTATATCCCTTTGCTAGATGTTAGGAAGAACACAAAGAAAGTAAATTTTTCAAGCTGGAAAAAGAATGAATAAATACATGAAACTGCTAGAAAACAACTCTAGAGCAATACAGAGGTTATCTAATTTTAAGCTGTAGTAGCTTAAAATTGCACTAAGACTTTTGGAACAAACAGTATAGTATAAGAAATAGTGTAATGGTGTGATCTACATTGTATAAGGTTTACATTATGTACAGTAAAGGAACTAACTTTAAAATAAAAGAATTTATACACATCCACAAGAGTATTGTAATCTTCAAAGTAGTGACTTTAGAAGAATACACTTATTCCAATGATATAACTACTACTCCAAAAATTTTTTTTTGATTTTCTCTTTTGGGATCTGACCTTTGAACTAGTCTTGATGTGAACCTTGAAGGAAGCCTAAGATTTAGGATGTATGTAGAAGAGTAAACTGTCAAACTGCATAATTCTCCTTGTATATTACTGGTCAGGAAGAGGTAGGACTAAATTGCTGAGGTCCATTTTTATGCTATGATTCTGTGACTAATACTTTTTTTATTTTTTTAACACAATCTCTTTCCAAACTAAAGTTACATCTTATAATAAGCTCTTATACCTCTTCATTCTACACCTCCAGGCTCTTGGGTACCATGTTAAATTCTATCCTCTGCCCTTGAAGCTTCAAGATGATAAATGCCTAGTCTTCCCCTCTATCCAAAGGTTTGCACTAAATTTCCACTAAATGATGATGATGATGATAATGATGATTTAAAATTTTACATTTTATAGCTCTCTATATTTTTAAGTATTTTTTCATTTAACTCATTTGATCCTCATAACAACCCTATGAAGTAAGCAAAGCAGGAATGGTTCTTCCTATTTTACATATGAGGAAACTGAGACTCAGGAAAGATAAGTAACTTGACCCAAGACACAGCAAATGGTAGTCAGAAATATAACCCAGACCTTATGACTCCTAGTCCATTCTCCTTCCAAGGCAGCCACCTTACAAGTAACTATATTGTACATAGAATTTTAAAGAATAAATAAACTCTTTACTCATGCAAAATTTACTCACATATGTATATGACTACATCTAGTTTAAGATATTCAATAGGAAATAGGTAATGTCAGGGACTAAAGCTCAAGGGAAAGACTGGGGCTATGTGCATGTGCGTGTACGTGTACAGGTGCATGTACATGTGTCTATAATATCTGTGAGTCATCTCCATAGAAATGATAATTAGACCCATGAGAGTTGATGAGGTTACCAAGAGAAAGAATGCAAAGGGAGAAGAGGACAGAATCTTGGGGAACATCCATAGTTAGAAAGTGTAATGGAGACTGAGGAAGGATCAGATAGTAGAAAGAAGTCAAACCAAGAGAGAGTAGTGTCAACCATCTGGAAAATTCATTCCCTGGTAATACTGGGTAAATAATGCTTTTTCTGAATATGTCCTAAATTAAAAAAAGAAAAAAAGATTGAAGACTACCAGTGGTGCTAGCCAATTAGCAAATTAATTTATTAGGCTACCAGTTCCTTCACTAAAAGCCATCTCTCATGCCCCATTGTGCAGTCAAGATGACTTTGAGTTCTCTAAGGTTATGGCAATGTGATGCAAACTCTAACAGATCCTAACAAGCCAGCAACACTGTGACTGCAGCCCAGTTATAGAATGTGTGTCTGCCACCCGAGGAACCTCATCACCAGAAGGCTGACCATCACCTGATGAATTATTTTTAGCCATAATAGTTAATGAAAACACTCTAGTGTGGCATAAAGGGACTGCTGTCTACATCAGTACATGTAATACTGTTACCTGATGAAATCCAGAAGTTTTTTTTAATATATTGAATTATGGCTTCATTGCAAACTCCAACCTTTTGGTTATTTGAGGTAAAGTTTTCTGACTTTGTTAGAAGCATAACCGCCTTCAGTGAACAATAATATGATTGGATTTCCAAAAGTATGTTGAATTTTACCATTTTGCATTTCATTTCCGGGACAAAAGTTCAGTCAATATTTTTGCATTGTCACTTGAAATCAATATATTTTTCATCCTTCATATTAGAATATTATTTCATTAATACGACAATAGTTCTTCCCTCATTCACCTATCAGTTCCCTAGTTGTTAATGTACACACAGAATCAAACAAAATGTTGCTGTTTTATTTAAGTAATTTGTTTAATTGACAATAATAACTCATTGTACTTTAATGAAAATTTGGTACACCTAAATCAAGTACTAAAAAGAACTTGGCACACTCGAACAAATACTTGCTTGCATTTTGGAAGGAATATGACCTCTTAGTGGATGGTGAAGAAAAAAATGGAGTTTTACAGGAAAGCTACAAGATTTCTGAAACTAAGCTGAAATATACCCACAAAAGCAAATCTCTAAAGAGATAGGATAAAAAACTAATGGAACTTGAAGCAATAAGTCAAGTGTCTCCCAAAACCCTCAGACATTAAAAAGTAAGGACTGGAAAAAAAAAGATGTCATTAAAATAAATAGGACAATATAACACTCTAGCAACTGCCCCACTTTGTTTTCCTCTTTTTCTTAAAAAAAAAAAAGAAAACAAAAGAAAATCTTAAACTTCCTTTCGAAAAAATTCTACTATGAGAAAACTGTCAGATCCATCAATATCTCATCCAGCTCAGCACTGCTATCTGTCAAACATCACTCAGGTATGAGATCACTATAATTGACATTATCCCACACAAAACTACTAAAACAAACTTCAGAATCCAAAATCTAAAGAAGAACCCAACAAAAAGAGATAGAATTCAATAAATGTGGCACAAAGACCAGAAACCACATGACAGATACAGAGAGATACTGATAGGTTTACCTAGACATCATGTCACTTATGTATGTATGACTTTGTTTGCAATGCAAGTGACACATTTTTCAATACATATCTTTAAAAAAAAAAAAGGAAATCAATGACCTGATGATGGTTGGGGCAGCAGCAGATGTGTTTAGATGTGGTTCCACACAGCCCAAGAAAACTCCAATGATGCTACAGATCAATATTATGCTTTGGGCCATGCCTAGCACAGGGCCAGGTTCCTCCTTCTCCTGCCCCAACATTATTATTACTTCTAAAGTTATGATGTGAAGAACACTTTTCTATCACTAAATCCAACCCACATGCCAAATCATAGCCTCAGGATCCATCATCCTGCCTGACACAGGTTGGCTCTGCTTAGACCTGGGCTTCCTTCTCTGGAGTCTCTCCCCCAAATGACTCACCAGCCTGATGAGTCTGCTTAGAAATTCGCACACAGCCTTCACAAACCCCATTCTTAAATCCTGCTATTGGAGGGTTTGGGGAAGGTAATGCCTTCCCTTCTCACAACCCTTCCAACTTCAGCCTTTTTTCTACATCTTACCCTGTCCTAAAGAAACTCCATTCCCTTCCCCTCCAAATCTTAGCTGCAGGGGAAGTCCTAACTTCCCTCCTCCCCAACATAATATCCCTTAAAAGTCTAAACTCCTTGAGACCAGGGATTATTTTAATTTATTACATTTGTGTCCCTTGGGTCCCAATGGCACAGTACTGGCACATAGGAGGTGTTTCATAAATGCCTATTCATTGATTAATTCTTTACCAATGTAATTCTCACAATAATCTAATTGGGTAGTTAAAAGGCAATGGGAGACCAAGACTGAAACCAAAAGCTTTACTGTGAGTTTAAAAGATAAACCATCTTCCTGCCTTAACCTCTGAACTAACTCTAACTTCCTGTTTAAGCTAAGTCACCAGCAAAACTTCTAAGAGTTTCCCCATATGTAAACACTGAGATAATGTTTCTTGGACTTTAATAATGAGCATGGCTTTTTGTTACCAGGCTCTTTCATCTTCAAAGTGCATGGCTTATAAAAAGAGTGAAAATAAGAAGTGTTGTGCAGATTAATTAATTAATACTTGTAAAGTACTTTGAAGATAGAAAGTGTTAAATGTTACCATTCTAATAACTTCACAAGTGTCAGGTTAACATTCAGGTTATTATTCCACACAAAATAAGCATTTGTCCTTTACACAGTTTCTAACATAGTGTTTATCACAGATTTTTCTATTTTGTTCTTACTTTTCATATGAAATGACTTTTAACTGACGAATGCCTGTTTTGTGACTAATAATAGACACATCAGCTTTAACATTTACAAAGTCCTTTACACTATCTCACTTGAGTCACCCAACAATCCTATTAGTACTACAGATATTATTGCCCCCATTTTACAGATGAGGAAACTGAGCCTCATAGAGGTTAAGTGACCTGCCTGTGATTATACACTTAATGAGTGTGAAAGGCAGGATTAGAGCTCTGGTCCAAATCTAAGAGGCTTCTATGAAGTGAGTTTATAAAGCTATAAACTCTGATGCTACTTGTTACAAGCAACAGTGAAACCCACCATTGTGTCTCACCTCCAGGCTTTCTATAAAACCTCGAAGGACCTTGCAAAGCTACCACCTCCACAGGACACTTGTCAAGTGTTAAATGTTAGACTTGCTTAGGTCCCACAAGGCTTGGGCAAAGTGATGGTCCTAATGGCTACTCCCCAGTTGTAGGCTGCCAACCTCTAGCATGGAGGAAGGAATAAAAGGTTACTGGGGAAAAGCAGTCACAAGGAAGTAGGTAATGGGAAGGTTTGGTAGAGAGTAACAGAGGGGAAACAATAAAAGAGGAACAGAAGATATTTAAGGGAGGTGGGAGAGAGTATAAAGAGACACAACAGGAAGATGGTGGGAGAGAGCCATGCAGGTGCAAATGCTGCCAAGTGATCCCACACCACTCTGCTGTTTAAGGACAAGCCCCCAATGCTACAGATCACTTGTGAGATATCACACCATGAGTGATATCACCAATCTGTCCATTTGGAGAGTTTTCCTGTGCAGTGCTGCAAGAGCACATGCAATCCCTCCTATCAGCATAACAGTGAATTGGGGGGAAAAAAATTATTTCTTACCAGTTTCCAATGAAACGAGGGTCATTCTGGTCAAGATGAACGGGCATTCTGGGATCAACATAAAAACCAATAAGAACTCCACCTAATAAATATCCTGCTGCAGGACCAAGTGCTCCCATGACATACATGATGGCTGAGAAAATAGAAGGGGAAAATCATGAACTACAGCGATTTATTTTGTGAAAGTTTTGCTACTTCTCTAAGTCAGCCAAAATTATAGCAGACATATGTCACCATCAGAGTCCGTGAGCCAGCAAAGGTCCTTCAATGACTGGCAGTCTGGAAGACTTTGACAGGTGTTAATACTTCTATTCTAAGCCTTATCCATTTATTTAACTAATGGCTGTTGTTCTCTTGGAAATCCTTAGGATATCAAGGGGATGGGGTGGGGACGGGGATAGCAATTAGTCAAAAAAAAAAAAAAAAAGACATCAACAAGGCATATTGACTACTTAGCCAAACCCAAAAAGTATCATTTTGAAAAGTATAGTATATAGCTAAGGACCCAAGTCCCAACATAAATACAATTTACTCATGGGCATTAGTCAGATCTTAATGTGAAACCTATGTAAGCATATGCTGAACATGTGACCAGTGCTAATTCCTACATGGTATAACACAGAGTAAGCTGGTTGCCTGACTTTATTCCTAAACCCTCCAAGGTTATTTGGTAAAAGGTAAGCATTCAAAAGCAACAGATAGGAAACAAAGACAAAGTGTAAGGAAGAAGGGAGACAGAGACAAGGGAAGGAAGAGAGAGAGAGTGAGTGAGAGAGAGAGAGAGAGAGAGAGAGAGAGAGAGAGAGGGGGGGGAAGAGAACACATACAGAGAGCAAAAGATAGAGAGAAAGAGAAACATTCAGAGACAAAAAAAGAGGAAAAATAAGTCACAAAGAAATGATATATTGTGATCACAGCCTCCCGTACAAATGTTGAGACAATTGGGAAGAGCATGTCAGACACAGAGCCTAAAATCTCTCTCCACTTCAAAACCCCTAGTACCTTACAGGCTATTTCAAAATCAAAGAAATCCTCAATAAGACATTTGGTTAATTGTTTATCATCAAATTATGCTTAAAAGAGATTACATCCCTAAAGGGGCTATATTGTTGTTGTTGTTTGCCCTTACTTCTTGAAGAGGACCAATGGCATCAGGAGGGTGATGTCTTGACTTGCAGGTGAATTGGATTTAAGTGAGCCAGACCTGTGCAAAGTCATCAGCCTCACTCTCTCCTCCAGGGTCATTGGAGTCCAATGACAAGATATAGGTCAGGACGACTACAGATGATCCTGGATGCAGTAGGAGACCTTGGACTTTTTAAGCTAAAGTCTTTCCCAGGTCTCAGTTTGTTTGAGGCAACAGCAAAGAGAATGAACTACGAACAGTGCTAATCCATTAACGCAACATGAAAACAATTGGAAAGATCCCTTGCCCTACTGAAAAAGGAACAACAGTATCCTCTTCTTTTAGAAAGTAAAGAATTTTTTAAATCATCATTTAGGTTGAAGTGGTTTTATATCAACAAGTTTTTTTAAAAAGTTTAATTAGCATGCTCTTTAAGTGTTATAATCAGGTTTGACCTTTTTTTCACTTATGGATTTAAAATATTAAATTCCTTGATGATCACAAAGAAACCTAGACAATCAATTCTTCCTCCACCATCCCCATGGCTTTTTTTTTCCTTTTAAAACTCCTTTACATTTTAGGAACATTCTTAACTTAGAATATGGTCTGGATGCTGATCAGAATTGTGTTTCTTAATTAGGAATTCATTCATTCATAAACATTGTTAAGCATCTATTGCGTGCAAAGCATTTTGTTAAATACTAGAGGAGATACAAAGATAACTAAAAAAGATGTAAAAGCTAACAAGCTAGACCAAAGATGACTTTAAATCCCTGAATAAACAAATTACTTTTCCTCTTTCCTGTAAGTAATGCTATTGCTACAGTGAGGCAAATGAATATGAGCAGAGTGACTGTGCATTTTCTTAAACATCTGCTTCTAAATAAGAGTTGACTAATCTTAAATCTCCAGTTACACATGCCTACAGTTGGCTAGGCAGCTCCATGGCACCTGTTCTCACTTCTTGCACTATTTCAAAAGAGAGAGAATCTTAAAGGAACATCTAATTGCACCAACCATGACTGAGCCATTAGACACTTGCCATTTTTAAACAGATGCTGAAGGGGCTGTGGAAGCAAAGTAGCAAGCATTTGATAGTCATTGTAAGCATTTTTATAAAAAAATTTTTTACAAATCAAAGCACTGGTTCAATAAATCCTTCCACCTCTTTTTTATTACCTGTTACAAATCAAGAACAGAAAGTCTGTTTTGTTATTAACTACAGAAATTCTTACATACAAGAAATAGAGGACTGAACATGCTATTTCACCAGTATATGAAACTCCTTGGTGAAGAAACTCCTTCTAAAATTCAGGTCACTACATTCTCTGCAATTTAAAGTCTTAGATAGTGGTCTAGAGCACCTGAGATTAAGTGATTTGCCCTAACTCCCACAGACGGTATGTGTCAGTGGAAAGACGTGAATTCAGGTTTTTCCAGCTCCAAGACTGGCACTCTACCCTTTTGGATAACATTTTAAAAAATCACAGGGCTCCGCTCTGATTCAGTATCCTAAAAAATACTTAATACATTAGAGCAGTAACTCGGTAAAGTAAATGCAAGTGCCTCCAACACTCAAAAGTCTTTCAGCGGCTCCCTCACTGACTATACAATAAAGTTTACGCTCCTTAGTCAGGCATTCAATAGGGTCCACAATTTGGACTTAAGCTACTGTTAAGGGAGCAGAGAGTGGTAGGAAAAGTACTGCACTAGGAATCAGAGGATGTGGGTTTGAAGCCTTTCTCTGCTCTCTGTTTTTTGGTGTAACCTTGGGCAAATCATTTAATCTGTTAGTTTCAGTTTCTCAGTCTCCAAAATCTGTCTCCCTGCCAGGGTTGTTGTGAAGATCAAATCAGATTATGTATATGATATGATAAATTGTTATATGAAAAGCACTACACAGATGTAAAATAGGGAGGCAGTATGAGCTGGGGTATGGGCAGATAGGCGGCTCAGTAGATAGAGTACCTGGCCTGGAGTCAGGAAGATCTGAGATTAAATTAGGCCACAGACACTAGCTGTGTGACCCTGGGCAAGTCACTTAATTCTACTTGCCTCAGTTCCTCATCTATAAAATGAGATGGAGAAGGAAAAGGCAAAGCACTTCAATATCTTTGCCAAGAAAACCCCAAATGGGTTCATGAAGAGTTGGACCTGACTGAACAACAAGATCTGGAGTAGTATTTCTTAACCCAAACTTTTTCTTGTTCTAGTCGTTCTTTTTTCCAGTTGTGTCCAGCTCTTTGCAACCCCATTTGAGGTTTTCTTGGCAAAGATACTGGAGTGGTTTGACATTTTCTTCTCCAGCTCATTTTACAGATGAGGAAACTGAGACAAACAGGATTAAGTGACTTGCCACATAGCTAGTAAGCCTTTGAGGCTGGATTTGAACTCAGGAAGATGAGTGTTCCTGACTCCAGGCCCAGCACTGAATCCACTGCACCACCTAACTGCCTTTAAACCAAGCTAGAACTGGCCAAAGACTTAAATGTTCTACTTCCCCAGTTTGCTTAGACCTTCACAATGATGGACGTTAAAAAACAAAGAAAAGGGACTAGTAGGGGAGATAGGGAAAGAAAGCAGCATGCAGGGAGAAAGAGGGGTCATACACTTGGAGACTGGCTGAACAAATTGTGATATATGAATATGTGAAATATTATTGAACCATATGAAAGGATCAGGTGGTTTCAGAGAATCTTGAATAGCATAAACTGATGCGAAGTAAAATGAGCAGAATCAGAAGAACTATTTATACATGGACAACACAGTAAAGAAAAAAAAAACTTTGAAAGACTTAAAAGCTCTGGTCAATGCAATGACCGAAAATATCTTCAGAGGACATATGAAGAAATATATTATCCATCTCCTTGACAGAGAGGTGATGGAGTCAAGGTGCAGAAAGAGACACGTATCTTTGGAGATTCATCTTGGTTTACAATGCTTATTTGCTACAAGGTTTTTTTCCTTCCTTTTCCCTATTTTTAATTAGGGGAGGGAAATTATGGGAGATGAAGAGTTAGCAATAGTGATGAAAAAAGAGAGAGCCATGGTAATATCTTTAAAATGCATAAAAAAAATGTAACAGAAGGAAGTTCAGAACAAAGCACAGATAAGCAGGACCATGTTGAAAATAATGGGTAAGATTTTTTATTGACTTTTTTAAAATGAAATGGAGATTCATGGTTACAGATGCAATCATCTTTCTTGTTCTGTAGTATATATGAAAATTATCTTTTTTGGTATTTAAGTTCAAAATTTTAAAAACTAAAAATAATACAAAAAAAAAACACAAATAAATCTGTGAAACAGTCCCTGATATGAAGGGCACTAGGGAGTAGGAAGAGAGTATTAAAAGTAACAAGCTATAAAATTTGGGAATAATACCTAAAAACAAAGCAAAAATGGCATAAATTACTACCTGTTGTTCATTTTCCAGAGTCTTCCAAGGACTGAAAAGGATCCTGCCAGTAAACCTGAAAGTTTTTCAGCACTCCACAAGGTTATCCTCCAAACTCAAAAATAAATCAAACATTTCTGCGATTCCCAATCAGGGTTTATAGATTTAGTGATTGATTGGTAAAAAGTACAATGGGGAGCCTTGTATAAAGTCTATTCTGGAGGTCAGGATTAATACCCACCTACATCAGTTCTACATCGGTTTTATTATAGGAAATTTTAAAAGTTTAAGTGGATATGATTTGGTTCTATACAAATACTAATCAACCAGGTTGTAATTGATATCTACTAAAGTGAAATATTCATAAATGTCTCCTGCAGTTTTATTCCTGATTTCCTAACCCAGACATCTCATACCCTCCAACTGAGAGCCTAACACATGGTAACTATGAGCAGAAATTGGAAGTTCAGCTGTAGTAGACACTTGAGTTCCATTTACATAAAGAATGGAAACTCACATGGAGTACACGACTATATTATCACTGTAAATAGGATCCACAGAATCATAAAGAGATGGAAAGGATCTCCGAAGTCATCTTCTAGTCCAACCAGTAGATGAGTAAGAATTCCCTTTACAACAAATGATCATCCAGCCTTTGATGGAAGACCTCTAGCGAAAGGGAACTGACAACCTCCTGAAGTAACTCATTTCACTTTTAGATGGCTCTCATGGATAAGATATTTCTCCTTTCATTTAACCTAAATTTGCCTCTACAAATTCCATACAATTCCTCTAGTTTGGCCGTCTGGGGCCAAAAAGAACCAGTCAAACCACTCTTCCTTCAAACTTGACCTTCACTTAACCTTCAAACACTTATATGCAGTTATCATGTCCCATTTCAATTTTCTTTTCTTCAGATTAAACATCTTTAGTTCCTTTGACTGATCCTTTCATATGCTGTAGATTCAAGGCACTTGACCATATTGGATGATCTCCAACTTATCAGTGTCCTTCCTAAAATTTGGTGCCCAAAACTGAAAACAATTCTCTGGATGGCATCTGACCAGCAAACTTCTATTAATATAGCCTAAAACTAAATTACTTTTTTTTTTTTTGCTAACACACTAAAGCTTAAGATCTATTACCTAA
This sequence comes from Vombatus ursinus, assembly GCF_900497805.2. Lineage (NCBI taxonomy): Eukaryota > Metazoa > Chordata > Mammalia > Diprotodontia > Vombatidae > Vombatus > Vombatus ursinus. Next base: position 92,068,464 of record NW_020954590.1, read on the forward strand.
AATTACAAGTCCAAAAATTCATGTTCAAGTTAAGCTATCTATCTGGGACAAAGATAAGGAGACTAAAAAAAATAAGAACACATAATCATATGAAAAACTTATTTACAGACCTTTCCATGGTTAGAAAAGTTCATATTAAAAAACTACATAGGAAACAAAATATAATTCAAGAAAGCTCTGGCCTATCTTCTTTCATAGTTCTGTTCTTTTAACAATCCCTAATTTTTTTTTAATGTTAAATGAAAATATCTATTTGACACTTTGGAATCCCAGGGACATTATCTCCAAACCATTTTTAATGTCCTGGCAACAGCACAGTGCATTTAATCCATCTGTCATTCCTGATCTTGCATTAATTTCAGCACAAAGAAACACTGACAAAAGTCATTCTGAGAATTAATCTTCTAAACATACAAACACACACACACACAACACAGTTCCTTCTCTTGATTTTGCTATCAGTTGCTAATAGCACCATTAATTCTACCAGTCATTCATGTGTGAAACCTCAATGTCTTATTTGACTTAGTCTTATTTCTTCTCATTAATCAGTAAATTACATTAGTTCTTTTTAATGTTCCATGTCCATCCTCTCCTATCTATACTCATTGCCACCATTTTAACCTATAATTTCTTCATTTCCTGAGGCAGCATAGTATTAGATCTGAAATAAGGGAATATGAGTTCAAATCCTGCCTTAACCATTTATGACCTGTGTGACCTTGAGCAAGACTCTGTGACTCTCCAGGCTTCTGCTTCCTAATCTCTAAAGTGAGGAGGGAGTACTAAATGACCCCTAAAGAATCATAGAGGCAGTTAGGGGGTCAAAGTAGATGAATGTTGGGCCTAACATCAGGAGATCTGAGTTCAAAACCATCCTCAGACACTATCTCTGTGATCTTCAACAAGTCACTTAGCCTCCATCTGCCTCAATTTCCTCAATTGTAAAATGGGGATTATAATAGTATCTACCTCCTAGGACTGTTGTGGAAATCAAATGAGATCACATTTGTAAAGCACTTAGCATGGCACCTGGTATATTTTAAGCACTTAATAAATGCTTGTTCTCTTTCCCTTTCCAGATCTTTGTCTATTCTACTCCTATGAGTACGTGATCCTTCATAACCTAAATTAATACAATAATCTCCTAATGTATCTGGCCTCCACTATTTTCACGTATATGCTTCATCATTCAAAAACTGTCAATGCCTCCTCATCATCTACATGATAAATGCTAAATTTCATAACTTGCCGCTCAAAGGAAGAAAATAAGTATTTATCAAGCACCTACTATGTGCCCAGCACTGAACTAAGTCCTTTACAAACAGAACCTCATTTGATCAAAGCCCTCAAACCTTTCTGGCACTATCTAGCATTCCTTCCTTCACAAACACTCCAGTCCTGACAGTTTTTTCATTCACTGATAAATATGGCCGTGTGCATTTCAACTTCGACATCCTCTCTCCTTATCTGAATCTTACCCATCCTTCAAGGCTCCTCCATGAATAAAGTCTTTTCCTGAAAGCTAGATTTCTTTCTTATCTGAACTCAGTAGCATCTTTTATCTGTACCATTCAGAAGACCCAGAAAAGAAAATTCCTGTTACCAAAGTCTTTGGCACTGTCAAATGATTCAATATCTGAAAGCGATGTGGTTTTATTAACGGAAATGACAATAAAAAACATTCATTATCCTCTGAACCCTAAGGACTACTGGGCCTTTCCACATGACTTAGAGCTGAATCCTCCTATATATATTGTCTTTCCCATTAGAATGTGAGCTCCTTGAGAAACAGGGACCATATTCCTTTTCTATTTATATCCTGTGCTTAATGCAGTACACTGTGCATGGTAAAGGCTTAATAAATGCTTTTTCATTCATTTGTTAAACAAGTAGTATCATATAATTATACACCTTTTCGGTCAACTAGATTATGAACTCCTTGAGAACAAGAACCATTTCAGAAATACCTGGAAAGACTTGTATTAATTGATGCAAAGTGAAATGAGCAGAAAACAAAAGAACAATTTATACAACAAAAATATTGTAAAGATAATCAACTCTGAAAGACTTAGGAACTCTGATCAACACAATAAGCAACCACAATCCCAAAAAACTCATGATGAAACATGCTTCCCACCTCCAAAGAGAGAACTCAGAATACAAATGAAACATATTTTCTTTTCTTTTTCTTTTCTTTCTTTTTCTGTATTTTTACATGGCTAATACAGGAATTATTTTGCATGTCTAGGTATATATTTATGAGTTTTGTTTTTCTCATCTTTTCAATGGGTACAGGAGAGGGAAAGGGAAGGGAGAGAACACAGAACTGAAAATAAAATAGAATTTGAAAAGAAAAGAGAAATTTAGGGTAGACAAATCATAAAACAACTAAAGAGAGAATGCTATCTAACTTTATGCACTTTTAAAATATTTTTGAAAATCTTGTTCTAAATGATGTATTATCTACTTAGTTTTAGTAATTAAAATAAGTTTTTTTTAAAGAGAGAGCAAGAACCATGAATTAGACTTTTATGTAAATTTATACAGCCCCTTGATCTCTCAAGGGTCCAGCTCTCTTGCTCAGTGACTGAACACAAACTAGCCTACTACTAGCTGGAGCCAGACTCCAGACCATGCTTCAGCCTCACACTCCATCCATCCATGCATCCACCAGACTATCTTGCCATCTGCTCCTTCTGAGTTCTCTCTCTTTCTATCTCTTGCTCTGGGTACAGAAAACAAATCAATAGTACCACTGCTTCTGGGAAGAATGTGCCAATTCACTGCCCAAATATACTCACCCATCCCTAACTCCCCATGCTCCACATCACTTCCTTGGCCATCACCCCTCTACAGGTATTATCTTGCTCTATGAGGGCAAGGACTGTCTATCTTCTTGTATTTGTTTCCCCAGTGTTTACCACAATGCCTGGGATATACTAAGCAATTGAAAATACTTTTTATTTTGTTCATTCATTTGATTTAAGAGTAAATCTTTCTTATATGAAGCTACTGAATATGGTGCAATATCAGCACATTTTTCTAAAAGAATAGAACAGAGCAGAGTACATTTCTAGACTTTAGCATTTGCCTAGTATTCCTCCCATGGGAAACCATAAGTATCTGTGGTAAAGGTCAGCCCAATGCCAACTACTCTTCTTGTTCAAAATTAGCTCCTTCCTGTTAATGTTACTAGTGAAGTTATAAATAAGAATGGAAAATTCACTGAGTTGCTCAGTATTTGGAAGTCATCACTACCTTCTAAAACTACAGTATCCTGGCTATTCCGTCTTGACTCCATAGATTACTCCCTTCCAAATAAGTCAGACAAGGGGCAGCTAGGTGGTGCAGTGGATAGAGCACTGGCCCTGGAGTCAGAAGGACCTGATTCCAAAACCCGTCTCAGACCAGACATTTGACACTTACTAGCTGTGTGACCCTGGGCGAGTCACTTAACCCCAATTGCCTTGCCTCCCCCAAAAAAAAATTTAAAAAGTTATCGTATAAGTCAAACCAAAAGTCCTCAAGAAGTCTTTTCTGACTATTCCCCATGCCCCCCAAACCCCCCATTTTGTATAAACTGTTTTACTAATTATTATCACTAAAATGATATTCTCTAAACTTATCATTCCATCTCCTCTTCCATGACTTCACATAGGCTGTCCCCTCATACCTGGAATGCATTCCCTCCTTTCCTCTACCTCTTAGAATCCTTAGCTTTCTTCAACCTGGGGTGCCACCTTCTATACAAAGTCTTTCCCGACTTCTGTGCCCCAGTTGTGACTGCTTTCTCCCACCTCAAATTACCACAAGTTTACATGTCTCTATATAGATCATATTCCCCAATGGAATGCAAAGATCCTTGAGGGCAGGGACTGCTCTAACTATTGTCCCTCTATGCCCAGCACCCAGTAGAAAGCTTAACAAATCATAGACATGTAATAAATGTTTGTTAAACTGAACTGAATAATGACCAGGACATATATACATAGTATAAACAGATTCAGATTATGTAAATCTATTAACACATATTATCTACAACAGTAGAGGTAGTTCATATAGCCTAGAAGACATATGTCTATATGATTATGACAAGATCACTAGATTGAAATTAGGTATCTTTTATAAAACTCTTTAAAAGCAGTTTTACTCTAAAAGGAAAAATATTCAAGTAAAGGAAGGAAATCAGGTTAGCCTGAATGAAGAAAAATTTCCCTGATGGATCAAGTTTTAAAATGTGAAATATCTGAAAACAACCTGGTCACTTACGAATAGCAACTGTGAATTTTTCAAATTTGTAGGACATTATACTGAAATTCCATTTATGCTTCCCAAACTTACATAAAAAATGCTGGGGAAAGATCATTTGGATCTCACAATTAGTAAATAGTCATACAAATGACTAGATATAAAAGCCCAGAGTATTTAAGAATAAAAAAGTTAGACCAATCTTAGAAGCGGCAAGTTTGCAAGGAAACCAACATTTTCATAAATGTTAAAGATAGATCTCACAGCAAACTTTGTTTTTTCAAACTACTAATGGCCCATGCCATGAGAAGCATCATTTGGGGGTATAGTCAAGATGGCAGAATTAAAGGAAACATTTTTGCATATCTATCCAACACACCTCCCCTCCACAATGTTCCAGATAAACTTCTAATTCACTGTGACTCATTTTTCCAGCCTAGGACACCTTAAGTAGATAGACAAAGAGGCCTGCTAACACTGGGGCAGAGGCTGGCATGGACCTCACAAGCAACCACTGACAGAAAGGAGGCCAAGAAAGGACAGTGGGGTGGGAAATACTGGGATAAAAAGAGATATAAGGGAATCCCTGAACTAGCACTGGGTGCAGGAACAGGTCACCCATTACCTAGTTTTGGGTCACAGATTCAAGGCTGGGAAGAGCAGGAGGCATAGCTGAATACTGAGTAAGGAATAAATTGCAAAAACATAATTTTGAGCACAGACACATAAAAATGACTCAGTTCTGTCCTTTAGCTGATCACATAAGGCTGCAGTTGAACACCCAGGGCAAAGGTCCTCAGGCAAAGGAGAGCCAGGAGTTCAGTTGTTTGGAACCTGCAGAAACTCCTAGTGAGCTAACTGATTCCTACCTCAGTCTACTGAAACTCAACCACACACAAGCCAACAAACTCAAACATGTATTGGGAACCATCAGAACTCAGACCAAGAGAACAATGAACAAATCTTTCCTGGGATCAGATCACTTGGGGAATCATGAAAACTTGCAAACTCCCACCCTAAGCTATTCAACAGAACGGTTTAAAAGAACAGAAGTTCACCACAGACATGCCCTTCTGAAGTGTGAAGAAACCATCACTAACATAACCAAAAGAAAAAGAACCCAACCATAAAGAGATACTATGGTGATAGAGAAGTTCAGTACACAAATACAGAGGATGACAATGACTTAAAAATATTTACAGGAAAAGCTTCAACAAAAAAATGCAGATTTGATACAAGTCAATAAGAATTCCTAGAAGAGTTTGGAGAAAGTTAAGAAAAAGACCAAAAATATTTTTTAAACCAAATGAAAAGAATTGAGGGGAAAATGGGGAAAAGAAATAAGCTATGCAGAAAGATATAAAAAAAGAATTAATAACTTGGTTTTTTAAAAAAGCTATAAAATCTGGCAGAACAAATGAAAAGAAAAAGAAAAGCTTTAAATTCTTAAAAATTAGAATTGGCTAAATGGAAGCTAATGACTCCTTGAGACATCAAGAAATATTAAAACAAAGTTAAAAGACAGAAAAATAGAAGAAAGTGTGAAATATCTCACAGGAAAAACAAGTGACCTGGAAAATAAGTGAGTAGAGATAATTTAAGAATCATTGGATTACCTAAAAGACATGGAAAAAATTTAAGAGCCTATACATGATATTTCAAGAAATAATAAAAGAAAACTACATAGGTATCTTGGAACCAGAGGAGAAAGAAGAAATTGAAAAATCCACTGGTCACCTCCTGAAAGAAACTCCAAAATGAAAACTTCCAGGAATATTACATCCAAAATCTAGAACTTCCAGGTCAAGGAAAAAACACTGCAAACATCCAAAAATAAAGAATTCAGGTACTATGGAGCCACAGTGAGAATCTTACAAGATTTAGCAGCCACCACTCTAAAGGAATGGAGATCTTAGAACAAAATATTCCAGAAGGCAAAAGATCTAGGATTACAATCAAGAATAAACTACCCAGGGGCAGCTAGATGGTGCAGTGCATAGAGTTCCAGCCTTGGAGTCAGAAGGACCTGAGTTTAAATCTGACCTCAGACACTTGAGACTTACTAGCTGTGTGTCCCTGGGCAAGTGACTTAACCCCCATTGCCTCACCAAAAAAAAAAAAAAAAACAAGCAAACAAACAAAAAAGAATAAACTACTCAGCAAAATTGAGTATAATCCTACCAGGGAAAAAATGGACCTTTACTGAAATCAAGAATTTTCAAGCATTCTTGATGAAAAGACCAGAGCTAAGTAGAAAATTTGACATTCAAATACAGAATTCAAGAAGCATAAAAAGGCAAATATGAATGAGAAACCATAAGAGACTAAACAAGATTAAACTGTTTATGTTCTTATATGGGGAGATGATATTTGTAACCCTTCAGAACTTTATCATCATAAGTGGTCTTAGAGTCTTTTACATAAAATTTCTGCACAAACAAAACCAATGCAGCTAAAATTAAAAGGAGAGAAGGAAACTGGGGGGTGGGAGGTGAAGTCTCTGTAGCAAAAGGCTCTGATAAAGGTTTCATTTCTAAGATAAGGAATTGAGTCAAATTCACAAGGCTATGAGCCATACCCCAGTTGAAAAATGACCAAAAGATATGAATGGATAGCTTTCAGAGGAAGAAATCCAAGCTATCAATAGCCATATGAAAAAATACTCTAAATCACTAATAATTAAAGAAATTCATATTAAAACAACTTTGAAGTACCACTTCATATCTATCAAATTGGCTAAAAGGACAAAAAAAGGAATATGGCAAATGCAAGAGGGTCTGTGGGAAAGCAAGTACAGTAATATACTGTTGGATCTGTGAAGTAATCTAATCATTCCAAAAAGCAATTTGTAACTATGTCCAAAAATCCAAGTAAATTGTGTATATACTGACCCAGTAATGCTGCTACTAGGTATATACCCCAAAGAAACCAAAGAAAGAGGAAAAGGACATATGTGTGTGTGTGTGTGTGTGTGTGTGTGTGTGTGTGTGTGTATGGATACTGAGGAAATGTCCATCAATAGGGAAATGGCCAAACAAGTTATGGTATACAAATGTGATGGAATACTATTATGCTCTAAGAAATTATGAAAGGGATGGTTCTGAGAAATCTGGTTAAACTTATATGAACTGATACAAAGTGAATTAAGTGGAACCAGGAAAACAATTAATATGGTATCAGGAACCAACTTTGAAAGACTCAAAGATAATCAACTTTGAAAGACTTAGTAACTCTGATCAATACAGTGACCAACCACCCTTTTCTCCCTTTCTCTCTTTCTGTCAGAGAGGGATGGCTAATGCAGGAATTTGTTTTGTATGACTATATATATTTGTAACGAGTTTTTTTTTGCCTTCTCAATAGGCGGAGAGGGAGGAGAGAGAAAATTTGGAACTAAAAATAAAATAAAAGTTAATTTTAAAATGAGAGAAGCACTTGATCAGCTAACAAGCATTTATTAAGTACCTACTGTGTGTGTGTCTGTGTGTGTGTGTCTGTGTGTGTGTGTACCAGGTAATAGGTATATACACATGCATGCACACACACATATATACCCATACATACCATGTATGTATGTATGTGTATGTGTGTATATATACATATCCATATCTCTATATATGTATATGCATGCACACGTGCACACACACACACAAACACACACACACCCCAACTAATAGGCTACATACCGGGAATACAAAGTGATGTCTAGGTGGTGAAATGGATTAACACACTAAACTTGGATTAAGAAAGCCCTGAGTTCAAATCCACCTTCAGGTAATATTAGCTATGTAACCTTGGGCAAGTTACTTAACCTCTCTAAGCTTGATTTCCTCATCTGTAAAATGGGGATTATAATAGCACCTATCTCACAAAGCTGTTGTGAGGATCAGATGAGATAATATAAAAAGATATTAGTACTTGGAAACCTTAGTGCTATATAAATGTTAGCTATTCCTATTAATTGTTAGCATCATTATGACCTTGGCAAAAATGGTAGAAATAAAGGGAAATGTAAGTGGATAGGTACCTTGGGATACATAGTAACCATCAAGTTGCCTTCATTTAACTCTTGAGATTGAACTGCCTGAGTAAAGCATACTTTTTTCACTTCATTTTTCTTGCTTTTTTTTGTTTCTGTCTTTGCAACACAGCTAATATGGAAATGTGTTTTGCATGACATGTATAATTGCTATCATATTGATTTCCTTCTCAATGGGTGGGGGAAGGACAGGAGGGAGAGAGTTTGGACCTCAAAAAAAATGTAAATGAATGTTAATAATAAAGAAAAAAAGAACTGATCTGCCCAAGAACCCACATGTACAGTTCATAGCTCTCATAGTTTACCTAAGCTCTAGGATACAGATTTGGCAAGGGCAGTGAAATCATCTGAAAAACCTTCTAGAAAATCCTTTTTCATAAAGAATGATCAGTCAAACCATAAAATTGGACTTTGCTTCAAAAGATATTTTAGAGCTATTGATGGTTACTAATCTATTAAACTCACAACAAGAAAAAAAAAAGTCCTGGCTATAGTCTTTAAGGTACAGGAAGAAGGATGAAGGCAGTGGGGATAGAACAGGAAAAGCCAAATCTTTCATGGTAACAGATGGGCCCATAAACCCCGAAGAAATAACTCAAATGTTGAAAAAGCATCAAAATGTCTTTGAAGTTATAGGCAGAATCAGTCATTCTAGTAACTGGATGATAAACGGATGAGCTTCAAGTTGCTGTTCCAGCATCTTAGAATTCAAGTTTCCATTCTACTTACTGGAGTATTTCAAGGATCCATGATTTCATTGCTGTTGGCACGCTCCCGACCAAATCAATTCAACAAAGACATATTAAATGTCTATTATGAGAAAGACATTGTGATACCTACCAGGGCTACAAAGACAAAAACAAAATAGTCTGTATGCTTGAGGAGTTCACATTCTGCTAGAAGAATATATAATGTGCCCCTAAAAAGTAAATACAATGTAACATCAAATAATTTTCAAGAGGGAAAAAATAAGAACAGCTTGGAGAGAGGAAGAAACCTCATAGAAGGGACACCTGAGCTGTGCTTTTAGGAAGGCAAGAGATGCTATCAGACACAGAATGCATTCCAGACCACGGGGAAAGTCTGTGCACAGAAATAAGGCAAAAGATGGAAAATCAAGGATGGAAACAGCTAGCAGACCAATATGGCTAGAATGGTGCCAATGAAGACTGGGACATTTTCTGTAACACCTTAATAAACAGTTTCATATATACTATATCCCCCCAAAATGTTTTGCCTCATGGCCATTCTTACATTGATGTCTCTTCTGCAACTTAGTTAGTTTGGTATTTACAGAAGGTAGATGGAGCAGTAGTAGGTAAAGCACTGAACTTGAGTCAGAAAGACCTGAGTTCAAATCTGGTCTGTGTGACCCTGGGCCAGTTACTTACTTTCTGTCAGCCTCAGTTTACTCAACTCTAAAATGGGGATAATAGCAGCATCTACCTTACAGAGCTGTTGTAAAGCTTAAATGAGATAACTCATATAAAGAGCTTCACAAATTTTAAAAAAACTATATAAAAACTAACTTTTTTAAAACTAGTTTTTTATAAAAAACACACTTTTATTGTATATATATATATATATATATATATGTTTATACATGTGTGTGTGTGGGTGTGTGTGTATAAGTCTTTTGTAGCATGATAAAACCTGCCAATACTTGCGGCCAAGATACATGGCCTTCAAAAACCTCCAAGAGGGGCAGCTAGGTAGCGCAGTGGATAGAGCACCAGCCTTGGAGTCAAGAGGATCTGAGTTCAAATCTGACTTCAGACACTTGATGTTTACTAACTGTGTGACCCTGGGCAAGTCACCTAAGCCCACTGCCTAGCCAAAAAAAAAAAAAAAACATCCAAGAGCCACCTCCACACTATGATGAAGTTTTAAAATAGGACCTTTGTGGATATTCCATTCTCATATTACCTAATGATAAGCTGCAGTAAGAATGACAGCAAAATGTTTGTTGTCTGAAAAAGACAGATTCTAAATATGTTTTATAATATTTACTTCAGCAGTCATACTGAAGACCAAAAAATGTATACCAGCTGTTGGGTGCACATATGTTCCCTGGAAAGCATACAGCTCTGCCAAGAAATACTTTCAATAGGTAAAGCAATACACATTCTGCCACAAGCCCAAGGAGCTGACTGCCAGAAACTGAAACACTGGCCAGCCAGTTTCCATGGGAAAGATCCAAGACCAAAGCAAAGCTCTGCTACAACCTGAAAATCTCTTCTCTCAGCAACAAAGTGAATGAGATAGCAAAACATAAGGTAAAACGGTGTTAGAACTCTTTGTCATCTGTTCATTTTTAGATTTTTACTGATTATAAACACTACAAAACCTTTGGTTCAAATATTTTTCCAACCAGTTCAATTCAACAAAGTACTATTACATGCCTGATGTTAATGAGCCACTAGACTAGGTGGTGGAAATATCTACTATGGGAAGGGGCTGTGATTTAACCAGCAAAAGAAAACACCTAAGTTCTAATATCTATAAAGATTTTTTTTTCAACTAACAAATCATAAAATTCAGAAAGGGAGCCTTGCTTCAAAAGCTATAGTCAAAGCTATTGACAGAGGCAAGATCAATCCTTGGGAGTTGCCTAAGACCTATAAAGGTAGAAGTTAAGTGATTCACCCAGGGTCACCCAGGTAGAGCTGGGATTTTAATCCTTTTCTTCTGTCTGCTAGTTCACATATTTGTAAATGTGCCTTCCCCCTATAGAAAGAATCTTTTCCCCATTCTGAACCCCCAAGAATGGGTATCCACTATTCTGGTCCACCACAAGGTAACTTCCAGGTCAAGCTTCTAGTCAAACATGACTCATCAGTAGATTGAGTCCCCCAGTTGGCTACTAAGCCAAAATGCTGTGGATCTACTAAAGAAGTGACTTGCCCTCAATCTCTTTCTTCTTTCTGGCTTCAGAGCACAAAGCTGACTGTAAACTATCTCGTGAACATGACAGGGAAAAGATATCTGCTCTATCTCCCACCTGGCCCCAAGCCATGAACACATGCCATGCCTAAGTAAGCCAGTATTGAGATGGGGCCATCTCATTTTTGTGTCCTCTTTCCTTTAGGACAGCATCTCATTGCTCTAAATCATCCAGAATGAGTCATTTAACCTGTCTGGGACTCAGTTTCCTCATCTACAAATAGACCTATTTCCTCCAAACCTAAAATACTGAGATTCATGCTGTCCTAAGAGTTAGAATCAGAAGGGATTGTAGAAATCATTTAATCTAACACCTTCAATTTACAGAGGAGGAAACTATGATCTAGAGAAGTGAAATTATTTACTCAAAGTCACAACAGACTATGCAAAGTAGTAAATAGAGAGAGCTGTCCTCAAAGCTAGAAAGATTTGGGTTCAAATTCTACCTATGACGAATACTAGCTGAACTAATGATAACCTCTTAGTGCTCTAGGCCAGTGGTGTCAAATTCAAATAAAAAGGGAGGGCCCTAAAACATACATAAGGATCTCTGCTGGGTACATATTGACTTAGAAAACTACATATTAACATTTTGTTGTTGTTCAGTCACGTCTGACTCTATGTGACCCTATGGATTTTGTCCATGGAGTTTTCTTGGCAGATACTGGAGTAGTTTGCCATTTCCTTCTTCAGTGTGTCCCCATTTTATAGATGAGGAACTGAGGCAAATAGGGGTTAGGTGACTTGCCCAGGGTCACATAGCTAGTAAATGTCTGAGGCCAGTTTGAACTCAGATCTCCTTGACTCCAGGCCCGATGTTCTATCCACTACACACCTAGCTGCCCCTCACCAACTAGTATATTAACATTACCTATGTTTTATTCCATTTTTATTTATTTTGTTAAATATTTCCCAAGTACATTGTGATATGGTTCAGCCACTGGGTGTTGTGTGCCCACAGGGCACCCCATTTGACACCTTTAGTCTAGGTGCTCTCTAAGGAAATAAACTGCAGAGATGTCAAAGTGAATTGTTAGGGAGAGTTTCTTCATCAGTTTAAGATTGAATTTAAAGCCCTAGAAATCTTTCGCAGAGCTGTATTTCCATATAGAAGTCCAGGAATATAATTAGGCACACAGGAAAGACAATGATCCTATGCTTAACTTTGTCTCTGTGCTTTCTCTCCTCACTTCACACAGCTAAAAGGAGAAAGGGGATTTTGGAATGGGGAACCTGATGAAACCTAAAAAGCCAGGGGGTGAGCAATTATTGAGCAAGTAGTCCTTAAATGGATGATGAATAGGAAAAACCTAGCCTTCAGAGATTAAAATTGTATACAGAATGCTCATCACAAGCAAAATTGAAGCCATCTACAGAGACTCAAGCATCAGAGAAGAAAGTTTAGCTTAGAAGATAAACTTGAACCTGAGAGTGCTAGCTGTGTACCTTTAAGTGTCTGTGTTCTTTGTTCTAAAGAGCTCGACACCTAAGGAAAAGAATTTGCTATTGAAGATGAGAGGCCTCATAGCTAATATTTTGAAGGGAATGAGACACATCACTCCATAAGGGAAAAAGACCAAAAAAAAGTTTTTCCAAGGCAAGACTTTTGAAGGTTCATGGCTCAGGGGCTACTTTTTTAAAAAGGAGAGGTGGCTCTGGATTTGATGTAAAAGAGCACAGAGAAACCACATGCCCATTCTTCTCATGAAAATGAAATAGTGTTATAGCTGAGTATTCAGCTGAAGCCAGAAACTCAAAGCAGAGGATAACTTCTTAGCCATGTGCCTTCTGAGGCCATACTTGACTATAGTTGGCAGACACTCCATCTAACCAGGAGAAACCAATAGAGAGCAGGCCTATGAGGAACAGTCCAAAGACCCCAGCAAAAGGCATCAGCAATCCTGCAATGTTACTATACACATTTCCTATGTATATGCCTTTCTATGTGTGTTGTGTGTGTATATATGGATGTGTGTATGTATATATGTATGTATATGTATATATGTATACAAATACACAAACACATATACTCTCCACTTTTCTCATTGATGGTATACATATCTGCAGTAGGATATGCCCCAAGTTTGTGTCGGAAATGTTTTATTCCTAATGTTCTTACTATAATGTTTCATCAAATGCCTTTATCTTGTATCCTCTGACTGATTATTAAAGGAAAGTCCATTGCTGGGGGCTCATGAACTATGGTTTCAGTGACTGAGCACCTGGAACCTAGGGGAACTTCTTCTGGGAAATCCACACTCTGAGGAGGGACACACTTCCAAACGTTACATCAGTGATAAAATCATAGGTTATAGAAACAATTCAGTGAAGATAATCCTAGACAACTTTTAATGAAGTAAACTAGTGTTGGCCTCAGTCTTCTCAAACACAAAATGAGGGAATTGAAGTTATGATCGCTAATATTTTTGAGCTATGATTTCAAATGTTTTTGTTTAAAAATTCACGATTTTCAAAAACTTTAAGTTCTAGTACTTGACATATGTACTTTCCCAAATCTACATTTAGTTTCTCCCCCAGGAACAGAAACAAAAATGCTATATAGCTTCATTTGCGAAGCTAATAAGGCTACAGTGACATCTATTGTGTGAAGAATAAGTCTCAGCAAACAACAGGGAACTGGAAATTGCTTCAGAGACATTTTTCTCAGTGACTTTTCCAATCTCAGGCCCTTGAAAATTGACATTCACAATCTAGTACAATATATGACTGGAAAGAGAATGAAGATGATTTTTAATAAAGATCATTTCCAAATTTCCAAAATTATTTAAAACAAAGTATACACTTCAACATATTTTGACAGTCATTCAATAATACATAATTATAAATAACTACTCAATTATAGATACCGAAAATAACTAATCTAACAATGTATGGGATCTCATTCTAAAATAACGCAGATCCAAATGTATTTTTGTCTGGAACATAAATGTAACAAAAACCTAGTATTTAAGCTCAAAGAGGAAAAAGAGTAGGTAAATTCAAAAATTTTGGTCCACATGCTCATATAACTTATTTATGGAGGAAAATTTAGGGATCCTGATTTCCTTAAATTTACATAATATTGTAATATTAATTGCTTCACAGATTGATAGGTTAGCAATGAGGCATAAGGGAGAGAACTCTAAACTTAGATTCTAAAAGAGCTTAGTCTAAATTCAGGCTCTAACACATACGTTCCCAAAGTGGGCCATACCGCCCCCTAGGGAGCACTGTAACGATGGGGGGGGCACAGTAGAAGCCACAGGTACAATTGGGGAGCACTGAATAAAAATAAGGGGATGGTGAAACCATAAGGAAAAAATAGAAGAAAATTTTGAAAAACCATTTGTACATGTTTCATCTGTTGTGTAACAGAGTTAAAACCATAGTGATTACATTATTTTCCAAATAAACACACAAAATGCAAGTTATAACTGATCAGTGATCAAGTCCACCGACAGGTCTTAACAAGCAAGTGTTGTCAGGCGAGTGTGTAGTTCATCATCAGGAAATCCAGCATGCATTGGCAGGAATATGTGCATGTAATGATTTGTTTACAATATGATACTATTCGGTTACATGATGCAATATTGTGTCATCAAAATTTCAATGCAGGAAAAAAACCCACAAATTTACAATAAATTATTAAACTTAAGATGCATCATATTTTTTGAAATATTCTATACATTTTTGAAATGATGCAAATTTCAAAAAAACATTAAAAGGTTAAAGAAAGTAGATTGGGGGCAGGGAAGGATTGAGTAAATTTTTTTTATATTTCTTTTTTTTTAATTTATTTTGATTTAGCAATAATTACTTCCATATGCTTTTGAGTTTAAAATTTTTCTCCCCCTTCCTCCCCACCACACTCCCCAAGACGGTGCACAATCTGATATAGGCTATACATTTACATTCATATTAAACGTATTTTCACATTAGTGATGTTGTAAGTAAAAATTAGAACCAATACGAGGAACCATCAGAAAGAGGAAACAAAACTTAACAGAAGAGAAGAAAGAAAAAAAAATAGCAATTCAACTTCCATAGTTCTTTCTTTGGATGTGGATAGCATTTTCCATCACAAGACCTCTGGAGATGTCTTAGATCCTTGTATTGCTGGGAAGAGTTAAGTTTATCAATATTAGTCATCACACAACGTGGCTGTTATTGTGTACAACGTTCTCTTGGTTCTGCTCACTTCACTCAGCATCAGACTATACAGGTCTTTCCAGGTTTTTCTGAAGTCAGCCTGTTCATCATTTCTTATAGCACAGTAGTATTCCATCACATTCATATGCCACAACTTGCTTAGCCATTCCCCAATTGATGGGCATCCTCTCAATTTCCAATTCTTTGCCACCACAAAAAGAGCTGCTATAAATATTTTTGTACATGTGGGTCTTTTTCCCATTTGTATTATCTCTTTGGGATATAGCCCTAGAAGTGCTATTGCTGGGTCAAAGGGTATGCACATTTTTATAGCCCTTTGGGCATAAATTCTAAATTGCTCTCCAAGATGATTGGATCATTTCACAACTCTACCAACAATGCATTAATGTTCCAATTTTCCTACATCTGCTCCAACATTCATCATTTTCCTGTTTTGTCATGTTGGCCAATCTGATAGGTGTTATGTGGTACCTCAGAATTGTTTTGATTTGCATTTCTCTAATCAAGAGTGATTTAGAGCATTTTTTCATGTGACTATAGATGGCTTTAATTTCTCAATCTGAGAACTGTCTGTTCATATCCTTTGATCATTTATCAATTGGGGAATGGCTTGTATTCTTATAAATTTGACTTAATTCTCTATATATTTTAGAAATAA